>NC_142512.1:48107424-48410454 GCF_057876585.1 Rhinolophus sinicus
TTTAAACCGTATCCTCTACTGAAAAACAATAAAAGAATTAAATGAAATGTTGCAATTATGGGTTTAATATGGTGACTGGTCTGTAACAGGTCACCAACGAACACTTAGCTTTCTTTTATTCAAACTAGAAAATTCCATCACATTTTGGGAAGTCTTGTCTAATTGTGATGATTTCTTTTGTACAATATACTTGTTTATCTGAAATTGTTCACCCTTCTGCATTCCATAAAGCTATCCTTAATTTAATTCATATGCCATACAAGTAGAATGTCACAGCCTTTTCTTACTCTTTCTTACTCTTTTCTTACTTTTATGGGGAAAAGTTCTGATCTTTTTAAACCCTTTCTCATCAGATTTATTTGGTTTCTCTCTCTCTCTCTTTTGTTTTAATCATATTAGTTACTTTTCTCTGACTCGTAGATTTCCATGATTTTTTTAAAAAATATAGTGACTCATAGATTTCCATGATTTTTTAAAAATATATGACCAAAATTTCCTTCAGTATTGACTTACACAATTTTAATACAAAAAGAAACACCAGAAAAAACCTCCCATTCTAGACCAAACCAAGAATCCATTTTTTCTACTTTTGCACTCAGTTCATTGAAGATTTATGGAGGAAAAATAAGTAAATTTGGTTTAAATTGTCATCATTAAAAATATGTGGTCTTCCTACTCAGCATTATCTAAAGTTCTTTTGAAGCCTATGTGGCATATATCTAGAACTATTCTATATATTCTACAAATTTTAACATTGAGAATCTCACGGTGTGTAAAAGGCAAATTCAAACACAGCTTTCTGACTCCAGAACTTATGCTTTTACTAACTATTAATATATGTCTCAAAAACGTCTTTTGGCAAAACTCATTAAAAATGTTGTTGCTAATTAGGATTCAATCCTTGGTTTCCTAACCTGCATTTCTCAGACCATACTACTTCTCAAAACTCAGTGCTGTCTAATACTGAGTGTTTAATTTTCCTTAAACTCCATATAAAGCACTTTAACTACACTTCCTTCTTTAATCCATATGACCAATAAGAGATAGATATTATTATCAATGTTTTACAGGAAAGAAAACTGAGATTTAAAGAGATTAAGTGTCTTGTTCCAGGTGGTAATGCTCAGATGGAGATGACCCCTGACTACCTGCCTCCCAAGCCTGGTTCTTACCACTCTGCTATACCTCCATGAAAGAAAACTATGTGTGAAGAGCGTAACAGGGTTTTTTCTTTTTCTTCAATGTCATAAAAGTAATAATTCATTCAATGTGGGATCAAAGTTAATCACCCTTTTTAATAAAATATATGAAACATATTTAATCAAATATTAGAAACCTCAAGTTTATATATGTATCTACATCTATCTCTATCTCTATCTCTATCTCTATCTCTATCTCTATCTCTATCTCTATATCTATATCTATATATATATATCAAGGGTGCCAAAAATGTATACAAGTGGACACTTCGGTCAACATTGCTTAAGCAGTAGTTCGCTGTGATCAGAAGCGTCTGGACGCTGATGGTAACCACTTTGAGCACCTTTTGTTATTGCAGAAGTCAAACGTTACTTGTATTCATCTTTTGTTATTGGTATATATTGTGTATTATAATTTTAATGCAGTTTTCCTTTCTTAAAATGTGTATAAAATTTTTTGGCACCCTCTGTATACTCGTATACATTTTTTTCACCCATATATGGTAACTAGTGACTGAGAGTCATTATTTGTATTGGTTAGTGATCTCGGTTTCAGCAGTCTATAGAAGTAGACTTCCTTTAATTTAATGAAGTATGCAAAGTTTCATTTACCAAACCTATGTCTGTCTACCTCATTCATTTATAATGCACTCCTTTATGAAATCATCAAGTTTAAATATGATACTTTATAAGTCTAAGGAGTCCCAGCAGCAAGTTCTGTTTGTGTATGCTACATGACAAATTGTAACCATGTAATTTACCAGAATGCTGACTCTTGAAGTCCCATCATTATCATCAATGACTTAATGTATTGTCTTTCTTGGGTAACATTGACTGACACATAGTATATGAATGCAGAAAAAGACAAAATGCAAAAGAAAATGAAGACATCAGTTTTAACTCCTGCTTGGGCAACAAAAGGTAGTATCTTCATATGTACACCAGTAACTGACATGAGCTCTTCCATCACTGAACGGTTTGTTGTGATCTAAAGAAAGATATCAATGAACAAATTGTTATTATTAAGCTCATTATAACCTCATGTGTTTTCTCTCAATGATAAGGAATTATGTGCCTTCCACATTTAAATATAATGGCCAGTCAGGATCTGTCCCCTTGTAGTTCCTGGCACCCTCCAGTTTTCGTCTTGATACCTTAGCACATCCCTACATACGATCTTCATTGGACAAAATTCTACTCAACCTTGAAATCTCAGCTGAAATGTCACTGCAATTAATAGGTCTTCTCTGATCTTTCTCATCGGAGTACGTTCTGCTTCACTGTTTGCCTAGCATACCATTTTTAATTCCATGGTAGACCCTAAACTCTTATGAGTGTATTATGACTATCTATCCATTTATCTCCCCCCACTATCCACTATCCCTAGAAGAAAGTACCCGTGTTCTACTTATTTCCTGATCCTCAGTGCTTAGTGTAATGTTTTAACTACAGTCATGCACTGCATAATGACATTTCGGTCAATGACGGGCTACATAGATGATGGTGGTCCCATAAGATTATAGTGGAACTGAAAAATTCCTATTGCCCAGTGACACTGTCGCCATCATCACATCATAGTACCTAAGTGGTGCGTGACTGCTGAGCAGTTGTTCAGTACACAGCGCCAAATAAATTCAGCGAATACATCCATTAAATGATAACATGGGACGATCCATCAGACAACCATCCATCAACATTTAACTTACAATGCAATGTGCTCCTTTCACTTAATACTCACTTCTATGATAGCAGCATTAATGGCAGCTTGAAACGCTACAAAGCCTCTCTCCCAGAATGCTGAAGCTTCACATGTAACTTTCTCACTCGCTATTTGACAATGAGCTTTAGGACAAGAAGAACACAACATAAACAATCATGATGGGATGGGATCATCTTGGTTTTAGGAAAAATGAAAATGTCAAATGTCCCAAAATGCACTCTCCGTCCCAGATAACATAGTGTACGGAAAGACTTCTCAGGTGAGGTATGTGTGAAGAATGCCCCAGAGTTGTTTTATTAACATGAAGCCCAGTTCTCAATAACTTTTTATTCAATCTCATAATTCTCTCCTCTAGCCAAGAATATTTTGTTGAGCTTTGTTCCTCTGTTGCTCATGCCAAAAAAGCACTAATATGTTTAAATATTTGGGAATCGTTGAGTGAGAGCCCTTTCTTGGGGTTTCATATAGGACTAATAGAGGAATACAATCACAGGCCACATAATGACGACATTTGGGTCAATGTTGGGCCACAGATAATGGAGCTGAAAAATTCCCATCGCCTCGGGACGTTGTAGCTGTCATAATATTGTAGCGCAACACATTTCTCAGGAGTTTGTGGTGATGCTGGTGCAAACAAACCTACTGCACTGCCAGTCGTATAAAAGTATAGCACGTGCAATTATGTACAGTACATACTTGATAATGATAATAAATGACTATCATACTGGTTTATGTATTTACTACACTATACATTTTATCATTATTTTAGAGTGTACTCTTTCTACTTATATATAAAATAAGGTTGCTGTAAAATAGTACGGTGTTATGCTGGAAGCAGCCTCATACATCTTGTGTTGACCGCATCTCTTAATTGCATCATTTTCTCTTGTGCGTGATTTAATCTCGTGTTGTTTTGTGCAGTAACGTGCTGTACAGGCTTGTGGCCTAGAAGCTAAGCTACAGGCTATATCATGTAGGCTAGGTGTGTAGTAGGCTAGACCATCTAGGTTTGTGTTAGCATACTCTGTGATGTTCGCACAACAATGAAATGATCTAATGATGCATTTCTCAGAATGTATCTCGATTGTTAAGTAGTGCATGACTGTAATAGCAATATAATTTCTTAACAGAACAATATACGTGTACTTAAGAACATAGACTTTATTTAATAAGAACGAATCTCATTATGTTTAGAAATTAAAAGTATGTGCCTGTTGTGGATACTTCTGCTATCACATGCTCCCGTGCAGCTAATGACATAATAACAAAACATCTTTGTTTTCGTAACGGGAAAGTTACCTGAATGGTCTCTGTGTTCCTTCATGCTGGGGATTCTACTTCCCCAGAAAAACTTCAAATGATATGAGCAGTTATCACTAAAGATGACTCTCACTACATCTCCAGAATAGTTTAAATCCAATTCACTCATGCTTTTTTCATCAGGCCTACCCACGATTGTCTTTCCTGTCATGTGAAAAAAGGGAAGAGTTACGTAAGAAGATTTCTATGTGGTCCAAAGACAGCACACCATATTCAATTATGTTAAAGCTATTTTACGTTATTTCACTAAAGGCTGTGCTGGTCTTAAATAAGAGATTCACACTGGGTGGGGGCGATTCTAACTCTAGAGGCAAAATCAGAAATACCATGTGGCAATCTCTTTTATCACAGATGATCACGCTTTTCCAAATAAACTATTTAACCAATAACTTAAAGCACAATGGATTTGGAATAATAACAATACCAATGCATACATTTAAACTCACGTACATATAGACCTAGCTAAAGTTGAAACATATGCTACAATTATATATATAGTTATTTATATAATTATAATACTTATTTCCATTTGACAATGGTGTCAACATGGCCAAACTCCAAAGACAGAATGAAATCGCTAAATTTTAGGGGTGTTTTCTCAAGAGACTTTGTTTATTCTAAAATATATGACATAAATGAGTGACTCTTACTGACCAAACCCAGGCCATTAAACCCACAGTGTAGATTCTGTTGAATGCATACTCCTGGTACAATTCAACATATTTCATTGTCCTCTGTGTGTCCTGCCATCTGGCAGCTGGATCCAGAGGTTTAATCAGACTCAGGTCCAATCCGTTTGGCAAGACTATAGGTGATGGTGTGTTCTTTCATCAGGAGTGTCACAATTTCTGATTGTCTCACATTTTGCGATATTAGCAGCTATTGACACTCAGCGTCAACCAAATCCATTGATTCACTAGGAGTTTCAAAATGGTGATGCTCTATTTCCATCATTTGTTTTTCATTTATTAGTAGAAAATGTTTACAAAACAGTACTTTCCATCATCTGATTGGTTATCCAATAGTACAGTTCATATAGGATAAATACTGATATTTACGCTTTATTTACAACTTTTCATGAGAACTGATTTCCTATCATCCTCCGAAGGCAAGCATTGTTTTTTCTTTCAATATCATTATGAAAGCATGGATTTAAACATACACTGGATGAGTTTTAAATCACTGCATTTAATGTTCTTGCTGAAGCTCCACATATGCCAACTTTGACCAGTGGGAGTCTTTGTAAGTTGACTGCTGAGTCCTTTTGACACAACCTATTCTCAATGGCTTCCTAGCGATCTGGAATGACAAGATTCTTCACCCTGTAAATTTCCTGTATTTCCTTTCTTCCCGTTTTGAAACTCCTGTGTTTCAAAGACACAGGGGTGAGAGAATTAGACTATTCTATAATTACTTATTTGGGATATCCCACTTTACATAGATACCAGTCTGGGATTGACATTCCAGTACTACACAACCAATCCAGTTACTGAAAATGGTTTTGTTTGTACCCATATTGGCCCTCTTTACTTTGCAGTGGCTACTGGTTGGTTTCCTCTCATTCTCTTCTCAGGCCCATCACATACCCTATTACTTCCCTTGGCTATTTCACTTCCTCCGAGAGACAGATAGCATGCAAGCCCTGCGGTTGTTCATGCTTCTTCCCCATTCATTTATATTTTAGGGTTCAAGGAAACACCTTGTCATCTATTTTTGTTGTAAATATTGCACATGGGTGCTTGGTTTTGCTGTCTAATTTCTCTCTCAATTTTTGTGTATCTGAAGAGATTAAAAAACAAAGCTGTCACCATTGTCCAATCTTTTCAGAATCTTCTCACAAACATACATTTACATAATCCTGGGCTATCTCATTTTAATACGGACTATAAAGAGGATAACGCTTTTAACAGGAAATTTCCTAAGTAGGAGACTAGTAAATACAGTAAGAAAATCTCCTTGATATTGGAAAGGCATTTGCATTAATGTTGTTAGTTAAATTCTAGAAACTTAAACATTTAACATAGTTTATCAAGGAAATTCCAAAATGAATTTATGTAGTTTGCAAATAAGGAAATTACTGTGAACTGCCAGAGAACATACCTTTCAGGAATGGAGCTGAAGCCACTTGGTTCATTATCTCCTGGGTTGTTTTGGATTCGGGTGCAAAGGCAATAATATAATTAGAGTCATTAAAATTATCTACACGTCCCAGATCCATGGCAGGCATCTCAGGAAAATTATTATTTTGATATATATCGGAGGATAATAGGTAGGCAATTAAGACTAGAAGAAGTGAGAAAAACCATTCCTACACAGCAATGAGAGAAAAATAAAGCAAATCAATAGCTGTTTATCCACTGATCAATGGTCCATAAACAATTTAAAACACAATTATCTTATGTAGCTTGGATTTCATTTTTCCTTCTCTCCAGTTTTTAAATGTCTCAATTTTCTTTTGTCCTATAACATGCACATCATGCATCAAGACAGAGTTGTAGCATCAATTCCAATTATAATTAAGAATCTAAGTTTGTCATACTGTAATGCAAGTATTAAGGCTGGATTGGTTCATGAATGGCCCTGTGGTTTACAGTCATGTTGAAACCTGAGTGACAATGATAAAGAAATGTTAGGTGGCATGAAACAGATAACCAGCTTTCATCAACAGGGCAAGGTCATATTTTTATGTTCTGCTGACTGTATGTGAAAGGCGATAGTCCTAAAATACTGCGCACAAGAAGAATTTTAAGTCTTTGTCATTGCAACAACATTCTGGAATTGGAAATGCAATAGAATGCATGTGAAGTCCAGTGTTAAGAACCCACTTTATTACTTAGTTTTAACTCTAAACACCTGGCCTTTAAAAAAGGTATATATCTTATTCACGATATGGTCTTATTTTAGCTATGTGTGTTGGTCTGTATCTATACCTAATCTAGCTTGTTAGATACATAAATTAACAGATACAATAGTTATATAAAAAAATTAGAAGGATGGTAGCAAAACATCCATATAGAGTAGAATATAACTTTTATATTTATATTTATATAACCCTTACTCATGCAGGGATTTTTGTACACTTCATTGCTGCCAATCTAAGCATTCCATACATATTTGTTAAAAGCACACACACACACACACACACACACACACACACACACACACACAATGTTCTTAAAAGCAAATGTCAATATATCAACCTTTGAACTATGGGTATTTTATGAGTGATTTTAACTTATTTATAATATTTTTCTGAATTTACTGAATTTTCTACACAAAGCTTACCTAACCATTCTTATGATCACAAAAAAAAATAAGTTCTATCTTAATACGAGCAAAAGTTCAAAATACATTTTCTTTTCCTCTTTGTTTATATGACCATTATTTCTTTCAGTTGGACATTATCTGTATCCATAGCACAATTGTATGGAAGTGCTACAATTTGTCTTTTGAATTTTTTTTAAACTTTGGCTTACTTTCTGGATTAATTCTGGATTAAATTCTGCCTTTTTCTTTGACTTTGACCCTCAACTTCTGTACCTATCCCTTCATGAGTTTCAAATGAGCTCAGATGTTAAGAATTATTTTCTCTGTTGTATCAAGATGTGGCTTTATTTTTCATGGGTTTTCTGAATTTGAATTCTTATAAAAATGACTCCAGTAAGACATATAATAATGATATATCTTAAAGGAATCTTATTTGAAATAATAGCAAAGTTCAGAATTAAAAAAAAAAAAAAAATCCAGCCTGTTAGTCAGAAATAGAATATATGTGAAACACTGAATAATAAAGTGTTTGCAGTGCCAAATATTTCTTCCTCTTCTAGATATGAGAACACATAGATTCTGAACCATACCAACAAAGTCTCTCTCTTCATCCTCCATTTTTTAAGGAAATTCTTGCAGAGAAGGGCCCACGTTTGCTGACCCACGCTGATGTGCCTCTTGTTCATTCTGACCTGTTTATTTTAAAATGAGGAAGTCAAGGAAGTAAACGTGAAGGCCTGAAACAGAAAACATTGTGCAATCAAAACAAAAAGAAATATCCAACAGCTGTTTCCAATTGCATGTGTAGCAAAGAAGGGAGCCAAAGGGAAAAAGAAAAAAAGAAAAGCATATAAAGGGATGTTCAAGCTGAGTCGTGAAAGAAATAAAAAATTGAAAAATTACTAGATGTGATTTATATTTTTCCCTCATCGGGCTGACAAAAAATTAAAGAGTTTAATAAAGTGTTGTGATCCCCACAACCCATTCAGTGTTCTCATGAGGATAAAGGAACTTTAGGTACTACTGTGCGTTTACACTTACACAGCCATTTTAGTGATGCATTACCAATTCATTAGGACTGTCATCAATCAATTCTGCTCCTGGGTATGTATGCCAAGGGATTTTCACATGAGTTCACGAGGGGACCTGCGTAAAGACGCTCTTCATAACGTGGATTATTGTGGCACGGTGTTGTAAAACAAATTTTAATGACTACAGTGCATAGAGTACTGTGTAGGACTCACAAGCAATGGATTGGTATCCACTCATCAATATGAAGACATCTTAAAAACACAATGCCAATTTAAAAAAAAAAAGAAAAGGTTGAGAGTTATATCACAATATCATTTACATTAATTAACACTACACCCCATATATATTTTTGAAGAACATCCAGGAACTAAAAGATTGCTAACAAGTACGATGAAAAGGTTACCTGTGGCAGTGAAACATGGGTCTGGAGGTTGAGTGTGAAATGAGAGTTGTAAATTTAAGGAAATAAACAACCAAAACAAAGTGGGAACTTTGTTTGAACCAATCATTTTGTGTGCCATGAAATCAAGTT
Organism: Rhinolophus sinicus; assembly: GCF_057876585.1. Classification (NCBI taxonomy): domain Eukaryota; kingdom Metazoa; phylum Chordata; class Mammalia; order Chiroptera; family Rhinolophidae; genus Rhinolophus; species Rhinolophus sinicus. Next base: position 48,116,495 of record NC_142512.1, read on the forward strand.
AATCATACTTAACTTGATCTTGATCAACTTTTTATGAGTTAAGTCCAAAAAAATCCCAAGCCAACCATTAAAAATAAATAAATAAATAAATAAATAAACAAACAAACAAACCCAACAGCAATAAAATCCAAAAGCAAATAGATTTAAAAAAATTTTTCATGAAATTTCAGAGAATTTCATATTGTTCATTACAGCTAGAACAAAGAGAGATTGGACATAGTTTGAATATAGGATATTGGAGAGAAAATAATAATAACATTTAATGATGGTTTCCTATGTTCCGGGTAGTTCTAAGTATTTTATGGGAATTAATTAGTGTAATCCTCACAATAAACCTTTGGAATAGACCTTATTATCCTCCTCATTTTACAGATGAAGAAAATGAGTCCCAGGGAAGCAAAGTGACTCTCCAAACACAGCTAATGTTGGCATAAACCCAGATTTAACCCAGATGGAAAGTTCTGGAGCCCTTCTCTCTTAATCAGAGTACCATACTGTTGTATACATTTATCTAGGGAGTGTGTGGTCAATTCTCCCTTGAGTGCAAGATCAGAGAGCCTACCATCATCTAGACAGGCAGTGTGGGATCCAGTCAGGCTTTTACCACAGGCTTCAGTTTGTGCTGTTGTTATCAGGAGCCCCCAAATGCTGGAACATGAGGGAAGGTAGATGACCCTCAAAAGGCAGAGAAAATACATAATCTTTAAAAAGAAAATTTTGTTACAATAAACAGAAGAAATGTTTAAAATCTTCTATTTAATGACCATAATAAAATTCAAGAAGAAAAAACAGTAAAAAAGAAATTAAAAGCAAATATCATACTAAAACTTCCCATTGGAGTCATAAAGAACATATCATCTTCCACGATACAGACAAAAATTTTCTAATTCCCCAAATTTTCAAAGAAAATTCAAATTCACATGAAGATAATGAGATTAAAAAATAACTAAAATAAAGAGAAAAAACTGATCAAAAGTAAAGTATTTGGTAAAGAGATACCCAAAAAGAAGTAAATACAGTTGCAAAAAAATACATTAAAGAAAATACATTCTAAAAAGTACAATGGAAATTACCTCCCCAAAAGCTCTCCAAGTACCTAAAAAGCCTCTCCAAGTTCCAAATATAATGACAAGGAAATACCAAAAATAATATTTTTGAAATTAAAGGATAAAGGGAAAAGTCGATAAAGAATTAAGTTGATGGGATAAGGATGGGGTAGGTCAGGAGTGAGTAAACAGTTTATAATGGAATAAAAATCAGCCTGATATCTTCAAAGTGGATGTGAAAAGGTGATTTGCTCAATTTCCTTTTGAAAAACCTACCAAAATGGACAAAACTAAAGAAGAACACTAAAGAGATATCTATTTGCAATGAAACTAGATTGTGGTTTAACCCCAAACCACACTTTGATGCTTGCAAAGTACCTGGTCCAGTTTTATTGCCAGTAGAAAAGAGAACCCCAAATAATTTTCAGGTCCATGATGTCTGTTACTCACCCACGCATATGACTGGATAGGTGGAAGTGGCCATAGGAATAAAGGGTGAACTGGTAAGATACACGAATCAGATAAATCTGTACTTGGAGGTCTTTGACTGGAAATGCATTCTAGGCAATATAGGCACAACTTTTTGTAGACTCCCATGTTGCTCTGCTGTTATCAATGGAAGACAATTGTTCATTCCTTCCTTTTTATGGGTCAGGCCACAGCAGTGCTTAGGCTTGCAGGAAGAGAGAACTACCCTTCAGGCTTACACGCAGACCTTTCAGCCAGCCAGACTGTCAGTTTCCAATATTGGGGACAGGTCATCAGCAACTCTTTTTCTAGAATTGTTTGCATAGAATATACTAATTCTATATAACAACAGAATTTAGGACTTATCTGACAGCCATTAGCTGATTGCTTCAAAACTAATGAAGGCAGCAGATCTCAGATATGACACTCCATCTGTTAGTGGTGGTATTAATGTAATTATTTATATGGTCATCTTAGTGCCACCCAAGAATCACTAGTCTATCTCCCAGAATGAGCTACATAACTGCACGGCAAAAGGCATATCTCATTATTTTCCTATCAGGCAGAATAACAAAAAGATCTGAGACTTACAGAGGATGAACGCGCATGTATTATACAGTGGTACCTCCGTTTTCTAATGTAATCCGTTCCGGAAGACCGTTCAAGTTCTGAAACGTTCAAAAACAGCCGACAGCTAGGCCTCAGGATCTTGCACTCAGCGGAAGCCACGTGACATGTTCGACTTCCGAGTCGTGTTCAAAAACCAAAGCGTTTACTTCCTGGTTTACGGCGTTCGTAAACCAAAACGTTCATCAACGGAGACGTTCGAAAACCAAAGTACTACTGTATCAATTGATAAAGAAAACATAAGATCTAACATTAGTTAACAAAACCCAACATTCTAAGAGGGGAAATTGGTCCAGGTAATATTCCAAGGATAGTGGCTTGAGCTTGTGCTTGGAGCACAAGGCCAGTTGGCCAATAAAATCTGGGTTCTGGGGTAGTGGTATCCTACTTTGGTGCCACAATAAACAAGGATGGAAATCATACAGTTGCTACTGTCTCTTCCCTTATTTTGCCAGCGAGGTTGCTCCTGGCTATTAGGTTCGTGGCCTAAAATTCTGATCTTCCCCAGGGGGCAGGAACAAAGCCATGAATATGCTGCTTCCTGCTGGTATTCAGGAGGTAACTCAAAGGGGAAGATCACCTACTCAAGGCATCACGGAGGGGGGCACTGCCAGAGAGAGAGCCTAACCATAGATGATTTCAGGGGAATCCTTTGGTGGAGCTACTTGTATCTGAAAGGCAAGGGAGAATTGAAAAGAACACGGTAGACAGAACAATGGTCGCATTCCAACCCTGGAATTTGTAAACATGTCACATTATATGGCAAAGGAGAATTAAGGTAGCAGATGGGAGCAAGGCTGCTAATCAACTGGCTTTAATCCAGGGAGGTAATCCTGGATCATCTTAGTGGACCCAGTGTAATCACAGGGTCCTTAAAAATGGAAGAGGGAGGCAGGCAGAAGAGGAAGTCAGAGTGACGGGGTGTTATAAGGACTCCACCCACTGCTGGCTTTGAGGATAGAGGAGAAAGGGCATGAACCAAGGCATGGGGCCAGCCTCTAGAAGCGGGAAAGGCCAGAAAACAGAATTGTCCTTACACCCTGCAGAAAGGAGCCCAGTTTTTCCAAACACTTTGATTTCAGTCCAGTGAGATCCACATCACACTTCTTACCTCCCAAACTGTAGGATGATAAATCTGTTTTGTTTCAAGCCATCAAGTGTGTAGTCATTTGTCACAGCAGCAAGAAAAAACTAATACAGGAGTCTGAGAGCATGAGGTATGGGAACAAGACGGAAAGAAATCTGAATGCTGTTTATGACAAGGGTTTTAGGACAGAAATAGTTGCTGGAGTTTCCTTCTATGATGTGCCCATTCGTGGAACACAGGAGGACATGAATTTATGTTTAAAAATTGTCCAGGAATGAACAACATGGATTTGAAAGCCATGTGAATGAGCTCCTGGTAACAGTGCATCAGAGCAGGCTGGGACAGCCTGGGTGACCCAACTAAAACCAACTGCAACGTTTCCAATTAGGAAATCAATGCCGTGGCAAACTGTGGCATCTGAAGGGGTTAAATATATTGCCTCAGTGCCTACTCTTTTTCCTTCCTGTGGATTAGTGCATGGGCTGGAAATTATTTATGAATAAAGAATAATTAACATGATTTAATTGTCATAATTGTGGCTATTTGTTTCTAACTGTTAAGACTGATTTTTCCCCCCAAAGCACATCCAGATGTAAAGACCAGGGCAAAAAATACTATTCACCATAAAAGCACAACACATTTAACTAGCTTACATTGCTCTGAATAGGAAATCGTGTGATCTAGAAATCATAACTTGGTTATAAAAAAAACCAGTCACTTCATGTCAGATAGAATTTCTAGTATTTAGAGAATAAATAAATACATTACACAACAAATTAGACAAAAATTTTTACATATTTAGTATGATAAACAAGATCAGTAAAAATATCGTCCTAAGTTTTCTTGATGAAAATATTCTCAAGCCAGCTGAAACAATTCAAAACTCAGAAAATCATGGATTCCCCCTACGCCAATGCTTACAAATCCTCTGGTAGTAAAACTGAAAACAAACAGAAAAGAATACGTAATTCTAATAACGTGGCAAATAGCTCATACTTGCAAAGAGGCAATATAATTGCATTCCTTTCAATTTGTCCAAGTACATAATACGTGCTATTTGTTCAAATATGCTTTAGTCATGGGGTAAAAATGGAAAACAAAATCTTAGTTCTCCAACTGGTTATTTAGCTATACATTATAAAATACTCAGATGATTTGAAAAATCAAAATGACTCATTAATAACTTACTGCCTTTAATAGTTTCCATCCAAATGGTTGGCATTTCCTATTTGAAGTCGGACGTTATATTTTCCAAATGCACAAGAACCACAATTTTAGAGGTTAACTTACTCGCAGGAAAGCTGGAACAAGAATCTAGAAACAGTTCATCCACAGGTCTCTCTGCATGCCCTGGAAAAGAGTCACATTCCTTCTCAGTCATTACTACATCATGCTTTTAATTTCACGTTTACGGTGAATAGTTCCGCTTTTGACTGCTTTCTGAAAAGGATTATGGTCTTAATTCAGCTATGCTGCCAAGAAAACTCTCTGCTCACATCACATGGTGACTTCTTTACAGTTTTCCATTTCTTTGTCTCCCCGCCAGTTCCTCAGCAGGGAGTGTGTAGTTGCAGATGTCTGGCTGGACATAGCAAAGCATTAGGAACTATCAAATGAAAAAGAACTTAGTCTTTCTCAACTAGCTGTTTCGTACACGACCCAAATGAAAAAGTTGATCTCCAAAAACAGCATTTTAAAGAAAGGTAAGTAAAGAGTTCAGAGGAGAGCAGAGAAGAGAGAAGTGTATGAGGGACGAGGGGGAGAGGATAAAAAAAAATATAGCAAAAGATTTCCTAATTGGAAACGTTGCAGTTGGTTTTAGTTGGGTCACCCAGGCTGTCCCAGCCTGCTCTGAGGCACTGTTACCAGGAGCTCATTCACATGGCTTCTGAATCCATCTTGTTCATTCCTGGACAATTTTAAACATAAATTCATGCCCTCCTGTGTTCCACAAATGGGCACATCATAGAAGGAAACTCCAGCAACTATTTCTGTTCTAGAACCCTTGTCATAGACAACATTCAGATTTCTTTCCGTCAGGTCAGAAAGTGACTCAAAACCTTCCACAGCAATTTAATTCTTAAAATCTGGATCTAGAACTATGGCAATGAAGCAATGTGATTTTTTTCAGGGCAACAAAATGAACTGAATTTTCCTCTGCATCTTATTGTGTTACATGCACGCTAACTGCAGCATCTTTCTTGGAGAGCAAAATAGGAGCCTCTTTAAAGCAATGTCATATGAAAATGAACTGCACTCCCAAGACTGACATTGTTATTTCTGCAGCAAGTCCAGGAAAACAAAGTACTTTCTCTGTAAGCAACCACTGGGTTTTAGTATGTCCTGTTTTCCATATTGTTTAAGAAACATTTTTAACAGGTAAGAGCTGCCATTCTACCTTTTTTGAACATTTCAGGTAAGTTGAGGACAAGGCAGTTCCAAACGTTCTTGTAATCATGAAGCTGTGATTATTTCCTGAGTCCACAACTAAAGGGGAAACCGGGTTATGCCTGCAATTCTTAATTCCAACAGACGTGTCTGTGTACCATTGTCCATGTAAATCGCATGAAGTCTTGCTTACCTATTTGCCATTCCCTCCATACTTATTCAACCATGTTCACTCTTCTGTTAATTATACGAGTCCAGGAATTGCTCAAGCAAGCGAAGCAGAAGCAGACTCATTAATGCTTGAGGCTGTCAAACTTAAAAAAAAAAAAAAAAAAAAGACTTATGATTGTTTTTCTACGATGTCCTCTGCAGAACATACAACATTATAACATTTAATAACATCCCCGGCACTTTGTACACAGGAAATATAATTTAGGACATCGTTTTCAGTGACTCTTTTTCCTAGGACTTTGTATCTCGGATACAGCGGATGTGTTCCGGCCCTTCTTGGCTTCTGGACTTTTTTCTTTTCCTTCGGTGTGTTGGCCTCTTCCTTCGCATGTATCCCTCTGTAACTTCTGTGGCCCTAGAACACAGCAAACCCAGCCTCGTTAACCTTCTTTGTCAACATTTTCTTAATCAAGTCATAGGTCTTCACTCTTCTAAATAAGCTTTAGTACAATCCTGCTAATTAAAAATAAATAGCCTTTTGGGGATTTCGAAAGTGGAATAGTGGAATGGCACTGATTTTACAGTATAATGTACTTAGCAACTGTGTATGGCACTTACTACATACAAGGCACACTTAAATAGTAACATATTTAATTTACATAATAATCTCATGAAGTAAGCATTGTTGCAATCACCCTCATTTTACAGATGACAAAAGTGAGGCCTAGAGAGCTTAAGTAACTTGCCCAGATTCACACAGCTGGTCAGGAGCAGAACCTGGGTTAAAACCCAGACCATCTCCAGTCTGTGAGCTCAAATGACAAATGTTATTCTGTCTTACGGTGTGTGTCTCTGTTCATTCAATGACTCTCACTTTGGGTACACACATTTACAATTCTCCTGACCTTTGCTTCATATATTTTGCAACAATATCCTCGGTGCCAGAAGCCCTGTAGGTTTCATGTGAAGGAATTTTGCATCAGGCTAAAACATTCCTCTCGGATTCTTTCCTGGCTATTTGTACCCAATACTTGGCACCGTGGGACCTCTGTGTAGCCCTCATTCTGTCTGTGCAAACACAGAAAAACCTGATTTGCAAAGAGAGAAGAATGAAGTGGCCCAACAGACTGATAAGGAGAGAGACTGAGAATGTCTGCTCACTTCCCAGGGACTTTTCTGTTCTTGCTTTTCATCCTTCTTTAGACCTAGCTGCACTGCCTGCATTTGGGTTTTGTCAGACACTTCCCAAAAATTTCTCTTTGTTTCTTAAAAATATAATAAACATTTTACGTGGTTCTGTTTTTTGGGGGGGTGTAGCGGGGCGGGTAGTCTGGAATCATCCTTTGTATGATAGACATTTTTATGTGTCATTACATTTCTCAGGTATATTTTGGCCTACCTCTATTATCTGCTTATAGATGTCACTTGAAACAGTATAATTTTATTTTACTTTTTGCCTAGTCTGCAAATCTTTAACTTTCCATGAGGGACTGTAGGTCCCTAGGATAACCCATCCATTTTGTTCAGCATCTGATTTTATAGTTTCTAAATTAAGCTTTCCTGTGATCTGTCCATTTCTCCATTTCTACATGGATCATGTTTTTGCTCTGTTCCTTGTTTCAGGTTCCCCATGCCCTTTTCTCCTCTCATCTGCAAAGGTCAGAGTTAGGACTTCCTGGTATTTCATTCTACTGGTGATCACCCGTAAATGTTGACAGATGTATCTAAACGCACATTACCTTGGCAACATAAAAAAAAAAGTCAGCCTATATCTCAACCTATTTTCTTTCCATGACTTGCTATATATGTGCCTCCATACCTCCCTTACAAGTTAAGTCCTTTAGTATATTTGACCTTGAAACCGATACTCCTTACTACCCTGTTTCCCTGAAAATAAGACTGGGTCTTATATTAAGTTCTGTTCCAAAAGACGCTTAAGGGCTTATGTTCAGGGGATGTCATCCTGAAAAATCATGCTAGTGCTTATTTTCCGGTTAGGTCTTATTTTCGGGGAAACATGGTAGGTCTGCAAGGCTACTAAGTGTCCTGTCTTGGAAGCCTCAGTTTTGTCACCTGTAAGATCAAGTCTCCAACAGGGTCATTCAAGATTTAAAAATTTAGGATTTGGCAGTAGGGTAGGGATTTAAGAAAACAACACATGTAAAGTATTTAGCACAGCACCTAATTTTAAAACAGTTGCAAGATTTCTACCAATTTTTGGACTGTGGTGATGCATTTGCTCCCTCAAAAAAGATATGAAATGGCAAACAAAATATAACAAAATAGGGATCAAATTAAAAGAAAAATAAATGTCCTGATGCTGTATTTGAAGCAAGAAAACAAAGCTAAAATGATTGCTAATTTAAGCCAGTAAATTGTGCGGTGGTTTGGCAAAAGCTGACTGATTAAACCAGCTAATATATAATTCATGTATAAGGATAAAATAGTGAAATTTTTAAACAAAATATGGAGTTTCTCTTTTATAGACAACTCTGAAAGAACTACTAATAGATATCCTTGAAGAAAAAGGATATTGAACCCAAAGGAAGTAGCTGGGTGTTAGAAACTAATAAATGTATTAGTAAACTAAATAAATATTGATTGTGCAACTAATGACAATGACCAATATGTGTGGGGGGAGGTCTTAAACACAGTGTGGGAACTAAAATATCAACAGCAATTATGTGGGAGAAGAAAGAAGCAAGATCAGAGCTAAGTTCCCCAGAAATCTTATAGTTCAGGATGAGAACAGAAATACTGAATAACTTCAAAGTGCACTGTTCAACGTGGTAGCCACCAGCCCCAGGTGGGTATTTAAATTTTAATTTAAATTCATTAGAAATCAATAAAATTTAAAATTCAGTCCCTTCACCTCTGACAAGGAAGAGCTTAGCTGTCATCCTTCCCTTCCTAACAAGAAAAAGCTAAGCAAACTGAAAAATCAGTGATGTTACTTGGATCCACCAGAGACTGAGGCTACAGGGCAAACCAGAATCCTGAAATCTGGAGTAATGAGGGTGTAAAGCCATTGAGAGACCTATTGTTTTCGAAATTCAGACATGGCCGCTTTTATGCAGATCCCGCCTCAAATACAGCTTTCTTTCCGGTAGTCTTACATATAGGAGCTAGCAGTATTCCCAGATGTAGAGTATGCATTTCCCCCAAATCAAAATAAACCAAGCAAAAGCTGGGCTTCTTAGAAGTGGGTACCAAGTCCTAGAAGTGGGTACCAAGGACAGTTTATTTTGGGTCACTGGTGGAATATCCCAGGTGGCTCTTGTCCAGGTTAGTCCTAAGAATTTTACCATTAGGATGTCTTTGGACCTTAGCTGGATTTATTAACCAGATTTGGTTGGCTATGTGAGTCACCAGTGCATTCAAATCAGTCCTAGCCTGCTCTTCAGTTTCCAATATTATCATAACATCATCAGTATGGTGTATTATTACACTGCAGACCTGCATCAAGTCCAAATCCCTTCTGACCAAATTATGGCAAGTTGGTGAGTTTAGAAAACACTGTGACAGCACAACTGGGATCCTTCCCATATGAAAATGAACAACAATTGGCTCCTTTCCAAGATGGAATAGAGAAGAAAGTGTTTGGAAAAAACAATAATCAAGTATCAGTTTCCTTTAGCCTGTTGTGTTTTTCTTTTGTTTTCTTCTTTTTTTTGTTTTTTTTTTGTTGTTGTTGTATGGTTGAAACAATGCCCAGAATTTCTGAGGCTATGGGTGGTACAACTTTATGTAAGCCTCAGTAGCCTACTGTTAGTCTCCATGAGCTATCAGCTTTTTTCATTGGTCACACAGGGTTACTGTACAGAGAATTCATTGGTACCAACACTGGGCACTTCAGCTTTTAACATGTCATTAAAGTGGTAATCTCTTTTTGCCAGCAGGTATAGTAAGTCCTCGATACAGTAAGATGTTGATAGGTTCTAGAGCTTTCAAGTGAAATGACTATTATGAAACCAGTTTTATCAAAGGCTGACAGATAACACACAAGCATTACGTTCCTCTGGCATCTCATCAATGTTATAACAAAAACAACATTGAACAAAACTATCTTCACTGAGGACATGCTGTACTCTACAGTGTTTTAAATTAACTACCTGCATGAGTTTGGGCCGTTCTCCTGGTTCCCACTTAGCCTGTCAAATGAAGAGTGGTTCCGGGCCGACTTTCATGCCTTCTATTTACAGTATCAGGTGGGAGAAGCGATCTCTAGTCAGACATACCATCCACCCCAATAATACATTCAGGTAAAGGAGAGCTGAGCACCTCACATAAAGTTTGTTCAAAAATCCCAATTTTCAGCTGAACTGTCACCATAATCCCATCAACTTTTGCATCTTCATATCCTCCCAATCTAAATTTAGCTGCCATTAAGACTTTACCAACAGGTTTCAAATCATAGTGCAGTGGGCTCCCCTGTCAAGGAAACCCAGGGAAGTCTCTCACTCCTACTCCAAATTGGCCATTTTATCTCACATGTGCAGAGGGCCTGGTTTATTAGATAATAAAGGATATGATAAAGGATTCAGATGAACAGCCAGAGGAAGAGACACGCAGGGTGAGGTCAAGAAGGGTCTCAAACACAAGAGCTTTTGTCCCCATGGAGTTAGGGTGCATTACCCTCCCAGTTCATAAATGTGTTCACCAACCCAGACGCTCTCTGAACCCAGTACTTTTGGGATTTTTATGGAGGCTTCATCAGGTAGCCATGATGGATTAGTCACTCAACTTTCAAGCCCTCTCCCCACTCTGGTGAATAGGAGGTGAGGCTAAGAGTACCAAGTTTCTAATCATGGCTTGGTCTTTCTGATGACCAGCCCTGATCCAGGAGCCTACCGAGTCATCTTATTAGAACAAAAGATGTTCCTATCATCCAGGAAATTCCGAGAGATTTAGGAGCTCTGTGTCAGATGCTCCTATTACTCAAGCAATTACAAGGGTTTTAGGAGGTCTGTGTCAGGCAATGGGGTCAAAGACCAAATGTTAGAAGGAACTGGGGGCCGAGACATACACACACACACACACACACACACACACACAAATGTATATCTATATCTATATATATAATTCTTTTACACCCGTGACTACAGAGAACCACAGTCAGGATCAGCTTACCTGGAACAGAAGCCATGAGAGCCATTCATTGGTAGGAACAAACACTTAACTGGCAATTTTGATAAACTGCTGGGGGCTGAGTGAGGACTATGTGAGCATGAGAGCCTCCTGGGGTCAATAGTATTAAGGGGACCAGGAGCAGGTGGGCATACCTGGAGGAGGGCCCTGGAAGGATACAACTGTGGATAGTGATCTGGTACCAAAATAGGGCATAAAGGAAGAATATTCTGACCTCTCTCTTCTTTTTCCATCCTTCCATTTCTTGTTGCGGCTTCCTTTTGGATTGGTGAATGCCAATAGGAAGCCAACCATCAATGCAGTCCACAGCAGTCAGCTTTGTCTAGAAGGCTACTGGGAAAACAGAAGACAAAACTAGCACGAGATCTGTCTACAATAGCAGTGGAGATGGAAAAATGCTTTTCCCTTTTTAAAAAAATCACTTCTTTTGTTTTACCCTGACCTCCTCTCTCTGTGTCCATTTATCTCTCTTAGGACAGAATCCTAATAAACACCTAAGTTAACAGCTTCAAAAACAGCCATATTATGATAGTTTTAGCAAACTATGCCTAGTTTAATATATTGAAACATTCATACTGTATCTATCTGATACTGGTTATTTAGTACTTTGTAAACATATTTCTACAATAGTTAAGAAAATTTGTAATTTTTAATGAATAGAAGCAAATATCTCATTATGTTGGTATGTGAAATGGTTATATGTTTGAGCAAGACAGAAGAATTTATTGCTTGAGTTTTACAAATAATTTAAATAAATTCAACTCTCATTATAATATGAATTTACTTTTATAGGACACTAAAGGTTCCTAAATAAACAAGCTATAGATTATTTATCATAGATTTAGAAATATAATGTTCCAGATAGAATTACGATATATGTAAAATATACAAATAAAATATTTAATTATATTAAAACCTTATAAAATGTACAAGAAAGATTAAACCACAAAAATAAATGAACAAAGAATACAAATAATTAACACAAAACAAAATGCAAACATGTGAAGCTTCAACCTCACCATAAGTTTAAAAGTAAATTAAAACAATTCAGTGTTATATCAGCAAATATGCATATATACCTAATTAGGAAATTACATGTACTATAATGATTCCAGCTCTATAAAGAATGCACTCGAGAAAGAAGAAAGTAGTTGATTTTTTTTTTTTGTATGGAGAAATTGTAGTGATTCTGTTATTCAACTTTATTCAATTTCTATATTTTTGCATTTATACAAATTTTCTTTGGTGAGCATAACAATTTTTTTAAAGTTATATAACATATCGCCCAAAACAACCGGAATACGGCTTAGTCTTCAAAAAACCTTTCTGGTGATATTCAAAATGAAATAGCCATTGTTTAAGGAAAAAAATAATATGTAAAGCTGATAGATTTTTTTAATTGAGTAATACAAAAGATTTGTGCATGCGTGTGTGTGTGTGTGTGTGTGTGTGTATACACATGTGCATACACTTATATAACATAAAAATTATTCTAAAATAGCAGGAAATACACAGAAAACTATTGATGAGGGAAATCACTACCACCGCCAAATCATAATTACTTAATATAACATATTCAAAATTTTATAAATCTGAATAAATACTGCTGTGACTTTCATTGCTTACAAAAGGTGTATTTGAACTGCTTTTCCAATGCACATGCTTATTCATTTGTGAGCCCAGGTCCCCTAACCCCGTGAATTTCATGACAGATTCTGAAAAGGTTTCAAGGAAGACTCTTGGGTTGTACGTGGGTATTAAAACAAATGTAAACACCTGATGTATCACAAACTAGCATGCAGCAATCACAGAGCTTGTGGCTGTTGAATACATCCCTCACATATTTCAGCAAGACAATTTTTTAGTAAATGTCATATTTCAAAAAAGTCATGCTTTGAAAAATCCCAAGTTTGTGGTTTTATTTCCTCAACACCCAGTGCCTGGCTCTGATAACTTCGTTAATACTCTGTACTGCTTTTATCACAGATTGTCTATCATCCCTAAATTTGAGGGGAAGGATAATTTTAAAATTTATTCATTTATTGACAAAATAGACAAAATATTGATGTTAACAATTTAAAAAATTATACATACTGTAAATTATTACATATAACATAAGCTTATATGATATCAACACGGAATGATTAGGCTTAAGGTTTTACAGGTCTTCTGAATGAGAGAGGAGTTTCCATCTCATGGTGGTATCAACTTCTTCATCAAAATTTTCCACCTCCTGCTCCTTAGAAAGCTCTAGGAATACCTAGATAGGAAACAAAAAAGAAGGAAAAATAATTATCAAGTTGTTGATTGTCTTCCAAATAAACAGGCAAAATACATGCCACTTTCATTTGAAATTTACAAAGATGTTACGAAACCATCAAAGTTGACTCACCTTTTCCAACGTGAACTGAGAGAGGCTATATTCTTCCACGTTAAAGTTATGTTTCACTGAAAAAAAAAAAAAAAGACTAGTAGTAGATGCTTACAATTTATTACCAAGAATTTTTTGTCATACAAAATAAAAGTGCAAATCATTAACATAAATGGAATACAGAGCTGAATAAATAAATGCTTGGTGGAAGAATGAAATAATGAAAAGTCAGAGAGTTAATATAAATGCATATTGAAATAATCTTGATATTAGAATTTTCTCATGTTACATTTTGACAATATGTGTTTTGTGACTGAGTATATGTGTCTTGAGATCTATAAGTTCCTTGAGGAACTGTATAATTGACTGATACATTCTTACACATGGGGAAGTTTTCAATCCCATTTCATTCTCTTTAAAAAGACCCCGTACTTCTGTGTAATTGTGCTTCAGCCAGTTTATATGCCATACCAGCTCTCTGCTGGGCATCCCCACCAGGAAATCTACATGCGAGTGGTCACCAGATTTATATATTCACATGTTCACAGTTCACTATTTACATATTGAGAACCAGCTATATGTGTGAGTCACCCTTAGATGCCAGGGACAGATCCTAAAGAAAATAGGTGAGAAGTGTCTGTTCAGGTCCTCTGTCCATTTCTTAATTGGATTGTTTGGGTTTTTTTGTTGTTGTTGAGTTGTATGAATTCTTTACATATTTTGGATATTAGCCCTTTTTCGGAGGCATTGTTTGCAAATATCTTCTCCCATTCGATTGGTTGCCTCCTTTGTTTTGTTGATGGTTTCTTTTGCTGTGCAGAAGCTTTTTAGTTTGATATAATCCCATTCACTTATTTTTGCTTTTACTTCCTTTGCCTTTGAGGTCAAATTCATAAAAAAATCCTCTCTGAACCCAAGGTCCATAAGTTTAGTACCTATGTTTTCTTCTATGCAATTTATTGTTTCAGGTCTTATATTTAGGTCTTTGATCCATTTTGAGTTACTTCTGGTGTAGGGTAACAGTAGCTGTCTAGTTTCATTCTTTTGCATGTGGCTTTCCAATTTTCCCAGACACTTATCCCAAGAAGACATACAAATGACCAACAGATATATGAAAAGATGTTCAACTTCATTAGCTATTAGAGAAATGCAAATCAAGACCACAATATGATACTACCTCAGACCTAATAGAATGGCTATTATCAATAAGACAAGAAATAACAAGTGTTGGAGAGGCTATGGAGAAAAAGGAACCCTCAGACACTGCTGATGGGAAGGTAAATTGGGCAGCCATTATGGAAAACAGTATGGAGTTTCCTCAAAAAATTATGAACAGAATTACCATGTGACCCAGCAATCCCTCTTCTGGGTATCTACCAAAAAAACCTGAAAACATTTATCCATAAAGATACATGCCCTGATGTTCATTGTAGCATTTATTTATGGTGGCCAAGACATGGAAACAACCAAAGTGTCCCTCAATAGATGATTGGATAAAGAAGATGTGGTACATATATACAATAGAATATTACTCGGCCATAAGAATAAAGATGAAAATACTGCCATTTGCAACAACATGATGGTTACTGAGCTTTTCATGCTAAGAAAAATAAGGCAGATGGAAAAAGTCAAGAACCATACGATTTCATGCATATGTGGGATATAAAACTGAAAGCAACAAACTAACAAGACAAATAAACAAAAACTCATAGACACAGACAGCAGTTTAGTAGTTACCAGAGGGTAAGGGGGGAGAAGGGATAATAGCAGAGGGTAAAGGGGGTGAAATATATGGTGACAGAAGGAGAATTGACTTTGGGTGGTGAACACACAATGTGATATATAGATGATGTATTATAGAATCATACACTTGAAATCCATATAATTTTACTAACCAATGTCACCCCGATACATTAATTTAAAAAAAAACCAGGCAAAAACAAAAACCTCTGCCTTTGGGTAGTTTGCATCTTAGAGGGAGGGATATTGGCATTAAATAAATATGCACTTAAATACATAATAAAGTAAATGATGATAACTACTACAGGGAAAAAGTAAATCAGGTAAAGGAAATAGACTATTTTCTACAGGACTGTTAGGGAAGGCCACAGTAACAAGGTAAGAACTGAGCAGAAACCTGAAAGAAGTGAGGATACAACCTGGATATTTAGGAAGCAGGATTCCAGGAAGAAGGATTCGCAAGTACAAAGTCCTGAAGGTGGACAATGCATGCCTGATAGCATCTAGGAAGAGCTAGGAAGGCAGGTGTCTAGAGCAGAAGGAGCACACCAGAGATTTATATTCTCTCAAGCACGATGAGTCAGGCTCTGTTCTAGACTCTTTACAAACGAACTCATTTAATCCTCCTGACAACCCTGCCAAGTGGGCACTGATGTCCTCCCTCATTGTAGAGATGAGCCATCTAGACATGTGGGGATTGAGTGGCTTTGTTCAATGTCTCCTGACCTGCAAGCAGCAGGGCTGGGATGGGAGCCCGGAGAGCCTGGTGCCTGGTGCCTGGTGCTCGAGTCTGAGCTCTTGGCCATTACACTGTGTTCAGAAATTCCACCATGATGGTTTGCTGTTGGGAATGACCCAGTCAAAAGAGGGAAAATAATGATGAAGAGAGAAAACGGACACTTTCAAGTGGCAAGAGGAGTTATGCACACTGCAGGGCATGGCCTTGCTGGAGACACGGAAAGTTCATGGCTAACAGGCAAAGGGACACACAGCGCAGACGCAGGGAGGTTTCCTGCTGCCTTCATTTTACTAGTGAAATATAAAAGGGCATCGACCGAGGGAGGAAAGCAGGAAGGAGATGGATATGTAAGAGGAAAGAAGTAATAATTTAGGACACGTGGTGTGAATGGACTGTGTACAAGGAAGCGACGCAGACTGGACTGATGGGCTTTCTGAGGTTAACATCATGAATTCACAGTAAAACCAGCCAAGCACAATTATGCATTTTCTGCAGCTTCCCTCTGCAGTGGAGATAAATCTTTTTTCAGAGAGTTGGATTAACCAAAATTGGGATTAAATCTACCATTATCTACCATTAGAATTCTTAAAAATCATACCCTACAGGGCCTATTTTTAAAAATGTATTACACAATTATCTCCCATTAAATTATTATTTAAGTCAGAATTAATTCTTCAAAAGTTTTATTTTAAAAAGATCATTCTTACCTGCCTCTAATTGGCGAAAAGCCTGAGATAGAGGGTGAACATCTACCGCGGGCAGTTTATAGGTCAAGAAGGAAGGATACCTGGGAATAGGAAAATGTCATATTTGACCTTGAGTTTCAAGGTCCATCAACATAATGACCATCAACATAAATATTGACATTATCAGCAATTTCCTTCTTAAAATAAAAGTAACGCAAATTAATGTATGGCTTACACAGGAAATAAAATAATTTATCAATGGACAAATCTTAAAATGGCTTTCGTAGCTCACTGTTGGAGAAAATTCTCTAAATTACATTTATGCTCAGTTTATGCAATGCTTTTTCTTGTTGAACACAGATATTCTGAACTTATCCTTTTGATTAGGTTAAAATTAGGTTGGGACTAATCCCAACTTAATATTTCATCCTTGTCACCAGAAAGCTAAGGAGAGAGAGATGTAAGGTTGGGAGAGAGGGGTATAATAGTGGAAGGATTCAAAAAGCTTTAACTAAAAACTTCCCTGACCTCTGAGGAGAGGAGAGCCAGGACTGATTTGGGGCACCTTGTTTCCACGTGTTACATTTGTCTGTTTGACCTCATGCCCTATTTTCAGCTCCTCCCAAAAAGAAGTTCAATGCTCCCCGGTGGCCCCAAAGATGCCCATACCTCCAGGACTGGCCTCGTTCAGCCCAGCCCCTGCTCTTTCAGTCTTACCATTCACCATCTTCCCGGCCATATCAAAACTGCTTCTTGGATTTGTGACAACAAAGGTCTAGAAACAGGACTGAGTTGCACGCCCTGGCATGTCCCTTACATAAGGCCATTGTACTTATACTGGGCTAAACTGAAATAGCAGTGGTCATGTTCTGCTGCTTTGGTGTGCTTATCCTCCCAGGAATTTCAAATTCAGTTCCTGTTCCACTTCCTTGCCTTCCTGCCAATAACACACAGACACACAAATACACACATGCATCTCTATCTATGCACACACACCTTTCTACGTGGTCTCCATTTTGAGGCATGAAAACTCCATTAAAGGGAGGGCCTTTGATGATCTCAGTTGCTATTTGTTTCCTATGAGGGGGATGCACCCTAAATAGTTACATCTTTTAAGTGATAGATATTTATATCTTTTAAATATTCACAAGGAGGCCCAGGGAGGGCGCCATGGGTGCAACTGTGGTCTTCTGTGGATCTGAGTCATCAAAAATTGCTTGTCCCCAACTTTTCCATGTCCCCCTCCAGAGCTGGGGATAGGTCTTGGATGACTTAGGAGACCCAGGAAGCTGTGATCCCAGGCTTCCTTAAGGAAGCCTGGGTAGCTCCCAAATTTCATAATCTGTAAGGTTCAACCAGTCAGTTTTTGAAGTCCCTAACTTTCTCTATGAAGTCAAATCATCCTGACGTTCTCTCAGAGCAGAAAGGAAACCACTGTGTGTGTGGGTGAAGCCAACAGGTTTCTCCATAATCAAAAGTTCCTTTCACCTTTCTTGCCGTGCAGCCTGTGGGAAAAGCTTCAGAATCTCAGTGTGGACCAAAGTCACTTGAGAAGTTTCCTTCACTTTTAGTTCTAGAATGTAATCCTTGCCAAGTTTGCTTCTCAGGTGTTGGATGGAGCCGATGCTTCTATGGAGAAGAAGGACAGCATGGTGGAACAAATATTGGCCCTGAAATATTTTACGTTAGTCTTAAATTTTAAATGTAAGGGAGAGAGCATCACTGAGGGAGCTGAGAGGAAGAACTCCAGTTGCCTCAGCGATTTTGCCCTTTTCATAGGAAATCTCATTTGGCGGTCAAGTGCAGTCTCTAGAAAAACACCTACCTCAGTCTCCCGTTCACCATGATGGCAATGCGGTCACAAATGGCCTCGGCCTCGGCCAGGTAATGGGTGATCAGGAGGGCCGCTTTCTCTGTGTTTTTAATGGCTGCCTGGATCATCTGCCTGAAGTGAGACGAAAAATCAACACCATTAAAAAAAAGAGCACAGGGAAAAAAAGAGATGGAGGGGGCATTTTATAGATAAAATACAGTTTATAAATCATAGTCAGACTCTAATTCAGAAAAACCCAGGGAAATGTAACTACTGATTAGGTTTTTGATAACATAAAGAAAAGTTTTTAATATTTTTAGGTGTGCTAATGGTTTTCTGGTTAAGCTATAAAAAATTTCCATAGCTTTTGTAGAAACTAATGGAAATATTTATAAATAAAGGACATGCTGCCTAGTATTTGCTTCAAAATAACTGAGACGTAGGGAAAGGAAGTGGACGGAGGTATAGATGAAAAAGAATTGTCCCTTCTATGGGTAACTGTTGAAAGTGGGTGATGGGTATAACAGGTTCATAAACAATTCTCTTTACATTTATATAAAATGTCCATAACAGAGTTCTTTTTAAACGTTGGAAAAACATTGGACAGTCACAAATAAGAAACTGGACTGGAGAGTTTCATAAGTCTAAATGGAAAGTCCTCCACAGGAAACTAAAAAGAATTTAAAAGCTAAATTCTTTTAATGTATAAACAAATTTGACAGATTAGGTAAAAGGGGGGGAGGAAATGGGGGAAATTGTTAGTAAGTTAACAGTTTCTAAGGAAATAGTTATAGATACCACAGTAATTGAAAGACCCTTGGGGCCAGCCTGGTGGCTCAGGTGGTTGGAGCACCGGGCTCCCAACACCGAGGTCGCCGGTTCGATTCCCACATGGGCCAGTGAGCTGCGCCCTCTACAGCTAAGATTGTGAACAACAGCTCTTCCTGGAGCTGGGCTGCCATCCAATTGCCTCAGCTAGGGGGGAGCGCAAGGCTCATAATACCAGCATGTGCCAGGGAGCTGTGTCCTACACAACTAGACTGAGAAACAACGGCTTAAACCGGATGGGGGGTGGGGAGAGGGAAGTGGAAAAAGGGGAAAATAATAATAATTGCAAGACCAATTAAAATACACTCCAAACTGCAAGACCTAAAACTTTAACAAAATACTTACAGGGTTTTTCAATTTTGCTTTTGAAAAATATGAATACCACATGAATCTGATTCAACATTAGAGAACCTATTTGTTGAATATTTGTTTTCCTAATAATGTGGATTATCTCCACTAAACTGGGAATGAGTGGATTTGATTTTCTAGGATCAGTTTCAAAGTGCAGCTATTACACAAGGTGTATTATACTTCCAGCTCTGAGGGTTATCATTCTCACCACATTTGCTGCTGTCCTATTGGATCCATGGCTGTAGATGGTTCATCCAGAATCAGGATAGGTGAATTTCCCAGCATGCTCCGCACAAAGCACAACTGCAAGGCAGACAGACACCCTTACTTGCTGCCACCACCGCGTCTGCCCTCAGAATACCATCGCACGCCACACACACCTTTCTGGTGGCTCCTGCCGTTAGCTTGTGCACTGGCACATTCAGCTGCTCATGCAGTTTGAAAGTATCCACCAACCTGATGGAAAACAGGATGAGAATATCAGGTTGAGAGAGGATAGGATCCGAGGAAAATGTCTTCACACGAAGAAGAACAGCATTGGAAGGAAGCATGATGCTATTATTCTCAAAACTCTAATGACTAATGCAAAAAACAACAACAAAGTTTATTTTGGAACATGAAAGATGTTGCACCTCAGAAAACATTTTTAAGAATAACTATAATTCTGAATGTGGAACTGAAATGGAGGATTATTCATTCACTTGTCAATTATTTTATGCAATTACTTTTTTAAAGATCTCTCAATCAGGGATGCAAGAAACAGCTCCTGTCCCCGTCCCTGCTTTCCCTACCACTGACTCTCTGAAAAGGTGGAGACACCATTTCTACTGCTCATTCTCCATTAGTGAATTCATCATCAGTGCACAGCCTCCCTGTCTCTTGACACAAAGGAATCACGTGACTTCTCTGTACCGTGATATGGCTACAGCGGCGTCCGCTTTCCTCAGCCCTTTCACGGCAGCGAACACCTCCAGATGTTCCCTCACCGTCAGACTGGGCCACAGCGCGTTCTCCTGAGGACAGTACCCCAGGAACTTGACCATGTCCTCTCCCTGGTGGCCCATAACGGAACTACATCCTTTCAGTTCCACCTAAGAAGATAAACTGGTTTTAGAAACACATGTAGCCTTTCCTCCAATCATGAAATTAAATTATTCAAGAAACTGGCATATAGCTAATAAAATCCCACATTTTTTGAGCATCAAAAAAAATTATAGAAATCAGTTCACGTATTTATTAAATACTATTTTAACTACTGAAAGTATAGTCTTATAATGCTATAATCTATGTTTATCACGACATTTCCATTTTGGGGAATGGAAACCATTTCTTCATTTGTCACTACCTCTCCAGCTGTCGGCTTCGTGATTCCAACTATCATTCTTATAGATGAACTTTTACCAGCGCCGTTGGGTCCAAGCAATCCCAGTATTTCACCTGAAAGAGAATCACTGACTCTCAAGACTGGAAGTGAAATAGTGATGAACATAAAATGGTTCCTTCCATAATCTTCTTCAATAACACCTCAGTACCATTTGGAAATTTGTAACCTATATGTAATCTGTGTCACCAACATGGTCTTTAACCCCTATAATTATATAAAATGCCAGCGAAAAGCTTATGGATTTGATGTTAATACACCTGTCTTTTTTCCAGATTACTTTTTTAGTAAAAAATGTACCCAGGTTTTTTTCTCTAGTTGACGGCTGATGTGCTGAGTACATAGATCAGTGATTCCTAAACTTGGGAAGTCAGGGACATTTTTACCCCTGTGTCCGAGCCACCATCATTTTTCATCTGAACTGTTATAAAAAGCCTCTTAACTTGTCCACAACCCAAATTTATGAACCATCAATAGCCAGTGTGTATTTTTTTTTCAAGCTATAAATTAAACGGTGACAAAATGCTGGCTGAACTTGGTATGAAATCTAAATTCTTTGCTCTGTTTTATAAAGCTGCACCTAACCTAGCCCTGCTGGCCTGACCATCCGTTCCATCTGCAGATGCATCCACTGGCCTCTCTGTGCCTCACAGGCCTCCCCAGGCCTGAGTCCCTGCCCTTGCTGTTTCCTCTGCCTGGGGTGCTCTTCTCTCTTCACACTCACAGAGCTGGCACCTTCTCATCACCACGATTGGGGCTTAAATGTCACTGCTCAAGGAAGGCCTTCCTTAACTCTACATGAACGCAGCCCCAGGTCACACACAAGCTATTTCACATGATTGAATGTTCCACGGACAACTTGCCTATATGATCTCGGATACTTTTCTCGATACGTTATTTTTGTTTATTGACCCCTCTTAGGATGTAAAATCCATGGGCGCAGGAACTTGCCTATATCTTTCATAATTATATTTTCAGAGCCTAATACTGTCCCTGGAACACTCATAATTATATGTGGAATGAATGTCACTCACAAATGATGTGTTGAATGAACGAATGCTTCGGCAGCTGCCACATGCCTGCCACACAGGTGATCAATGGGTATTAATGGCGAATAAAAAGGTTTCTCTTCCTAACCTTTTTGAACACAGAAGGAGATGTTTCTTGCTGCTATTTTCTTCTTCCTCTTCGAAAAGCAGCGTTTCTTCTGACCTGCATATTCTTTGTGTAGACAGCTAGCAATGATGACGGGTTTCTGGAAGAGATGACAACATGATTTGCCTCTTAAACGTTAGAGATTTTCTGTTCCTATGTTCTCCCTACCGGACCTGTCTTGCCCTGTGTCATGAACCAAACCACACTGAGTTGAGGGTAATCTGAGTGCTTGTTTCAAGTGTAACGCGCCTGCACTGATGCTTCTTGCTTTGCAGTGGAGTGAGAAACAGCATAATGTCAGGAACAAACGTGTCTAATCTCATAGGCACATCGATGCCAAACGAATCACCCTCAAAATCTTAATTTCCATTAGGATTTCACAATGTCTCTCATGTCAATTCCCCACCTCACGAAACTTTTGGTTTCAAAATGATAGCTCTATGTATCCATGTCCATTTTTTCTCAAAAGAAGAAAAGAACCATTATGTTTTGTGTTCTTCTTTGCGCTTCCAAGACACTCCCAAGAAGCACCTGCATATTTAAGAATTATGAAAAGGCACCACACTCCAGCCTTTCAAGATGAAAACCTGCACATCAACCGATATGCTGGGTAGTTCTTGAAATGTTCCGTTCACATGCACTTTGTCCCTGGGTTTGCTACCTCCTCTGAGTTTGCCGTGGTCAGGGCGGTGGCTGTTCTTATTCTTTCTGCTTGAACGTCTTCATCTTCATCCACAGGCTCTTCTGGATTCGGCCGAGCCTTTCCACTTCGAGGGGAAATTCTGTGGAGAAAACGAAATGCACGACGGGTGATTTTTCTATTGTCAAAGATGGATCAAAGAACCAGCCTCCCTGTGAGTTCACTCGCCATTGTCCCTTTCTTACTAATGGGTGATGATGATGGCCCTGCTTTTGCCAAGAACTCCCGCCCCTTTCTCAGTGTTGACGCCGTTCTTTCAGTTGGTATCTTTGTCCCTTCCAAATCCGCCGGCAAGTACTGCTGCTTCTTTTAAAATCAGCTACATTTTCTCTGTTCCCTCTGAGCCCATCTAATCACACCCAATGTTTGCCTTGGTATCCTTTACTGTTCACCCTTTTTAGCGTCCCCCACTTGGGAGGCACTATGTTGCTCAACCCATGTCACCCATCTCTTCTGTTCTAGGACGTATAATCAGTCATCTTGGGTGGGAGAATGGCATATTTGAGGGACTGAAAGCTTCCTTCTGCTGGTTAGTGCCAGAACCCTGCCCAGGAGTCCTGTTTTGAGGCACTAAACCAGCAACCCCCTGACCGGCATGAAAATTAGCATGCTATTTATGTTGTAAAGATAAACCTGTACTAACACGTTGATAGTCTAGCACAATCTAGGAATATTACAATATGATATCAAGTATGAAATTCAGTTTTTATTCCAACCTGAAAACAGGGTCCTTTTGCATTATTTTCTGCCCACACTTTATTTCCATGCATCTTAGGACAAAAACAAATAGCAAAGCCTGAAAGTAGGGCTAGGAGCAAAGAAAAACAGTTACATTTAGGTATAAGTTCACAAATATTATTTAAACATTTGAATTCAACTGGTGGCCTTTTGTCCTCAGGTAAAATAGATGTGAATCATGCTCACAAATTGGGGAAGAAATCCAGCCGTACATGACCATCAGCTAGGGGAGCCTGTCCCCTTCTCACAACCCACATCCAGTCTGCCAGCAAATTCGATCTGTTCTTCCTTCAAAATTCTCCAGAACCCAATTTCTTCTCACCCCTGCTTGTGCTACTCCCCCCCAGGCCCAGGTCATTACGATGGCTCATCACAGAACCGCAATACCTTGCTACCTGGCCGCCCTCTTCTCCCCTTGCTCCGAACATCTATTCTCAACACACTCACTAGCACTACTCTTCCAACATGTAAGTCCTAGCATAACACTTTGCTTAAAACCCTCCAATGACTCATCAGTTACTCAAAGTCAGCTCAAAGTCCTGTGGGGACTTTTGGGACCCGGAACGCTCTGTGTAACCCCTGCTATCCAGCCCACTTTACCCTACTCCTTCTGTGACCTTCTCTCGTGCCACTCTCCTCTTTGGTCACTCTGCTACAACCAGACTGGCCTCCTGGCCGACCCTGCAATAAGCCAGGGCTACTCTTGCCCCTCATACTGGAATATTCTTCCCCAAGCTATGTCTACAGCTTGCTCCCTTGCCTCCTTCAGGTCGTCATTTCTCAGCCAGGCCTTTCCTGACCACCCGTCTAACATAGTATATATTATTTATTGAGTTTATTATCCAGCTCCTTTCACCAAAAAAATAAACTCCACGAGGGCGAGACTTCTGTCTACATTTGCTCCTGTGCCTAGGAAAGCACTGACACATTCTATTCAGGGACAGTAGCTTTCTTCAGTCTAAACAGGTCAACATAATCATTCTTCCCTTTCACTTTTAATTCAACCTTTGCTTTTTAATCTCTACATCAAAGGATTTCAGTTATATTGCATCTGTGTGCTTTGCAAACTCTCTCAAATTTGGAGGGGACAATAAACGGGATAAATAAACATGAAAAATTAATTTTATACTGAATTCTGGATTTAAACCATCATTCATGCATATAAAAAGTAACTCTAGGATTTGGAATCATGTCTGAATGTAATTGTCTATTCTAAAAGTGTTTTTAAAACACTTTTAAAGTTGCACACTTCAGACAAGATCAAATAGTTATTATAGCAAGCGATCACTACCTTAAAAAATAGGGGCTGAGTTAGAAAAACCTTCTTACTATTAGGCATACTAGAAGATCAGCTTCACTCAGGTCAAAATATTCGTTTTCGTATTTTTCTTCGTGCTGAAAGGCTGCCTGCAAAGGCAAAAAAAAGGCTAAATTTAAATTCATCAGCTTTATGATTTACATTTAAATGATATAAAATTTCACACACTGCTTGATTCCCCTCTGTGCACTGGTGACAAGCAATTCCATGCAAAGAGAGGGGACCCCCTATTCAACACTGAATGTCACTCAATGAGCAGATAATGTCTGTCTCTTCCAATTTTTTTTTTCCTTTAATAGTTTGGTTTAACGTTTGCTGAACGTCTACTGAAAGCACAATAGAAAGAGGTGCCTGGATCATGAAAAATTCTAGGGGCCAACAATATTTGTCCTAATAAAGCCACCACAAATCTTTTCAGGGTCCCTTCCTACCCCAATGATGACTGCTTCCCACCACAATCATTAGTCCCTTTGTGTTATCCTTTCTTCGTCAATCAATGCATTCAGAAAGGAACTCATTCCTCCTAAGTAATATGTGACAGATGCAGGCTCATGTATTTTGCTTCGCAGGTCTGCTTATATTCTAGAAGAGAAACGCTTTCAGCAGAAGTATACATTTTCAATTGAGAATTCCAGGCGTTGCTCTGCCAATGGAGAAATGTTTTTGCAAATGGCCGGCTTTCCCAGGTTCCCAAGAATACAAACCATTAGGGAAGCCCTCTCTGCCTTCTTTAAAGCCACATTACTCAATGAGGCAGGCTCCCCCACCCCCGAATATGCTCCTGACTGAGCTCTTCTGCTCATCTCATTGTACCTGTCTTTTCACCTGAATCATAGTCAGTTTATCTAATGCCTTCTGGTCTTCCCTGCTTTGATGCCTTTGCTTCCCTCTTCAGAACACGCTTACCTCCTGCCCCACTCTCCCACAAATTAATTCTCACTCATTCTTCAGGACTGTGTTTAAACACTGCTTCCCCTAGAAGATCGCTCTGACATCAGCTGTGCTTGGAACTCTGCTATTCTGTTTTGCAGCCTTTTAAGCCCTATGCATGGACTTGCCTGAGGCTGGTCTTTGTGTCCACTGAAGCTCTGTGAAAGGAAGGACTGTACTGGCTTGCCCATCAGATGTCCCCAATTACTAGCATAGTGCCTAACACAGAACAGTGTTTAATACACAGTTTTGAATGAAGGAATGATTGATGAATGGTATTGTACATGAGTGTATCCCTCACAATGGATAATGAAGACTCATGAAACTAGGCAACATTTTTCACTCTGGCACTAGTGTGGCATAGCATCTACCAATGCTTATGTTTTGCAAAGTGCATATGGCAAAGCTTTTGTAATGGCTTTATTGAGGTTCAATTTTCATGCCATAAAATTCACCCATATGAAGGGTACAATTCAAGGATTTTTCAGTAAATTTACAGAGTTGTGAGAGCATCACCACAATTCCACTTAAGAACATTTCCATCATTCCAAACAGATAACTTCATATGCATTTGCTATCAGTCCCCATTCCTACTCCAGCCCCAGAGAACCACTAGCCCATTTTCTGTCTTTAAGATTTAGGCAAAGCATTTTGATAGGTTGCATATTCAAACCTAATGACACAGTTGATAATAT
This sequence comes from Rhinolophus sinicus, assembly GCF_057876585.1. NCBI lineage: Eukaryota > Metazoa > Chordata > Mammalia > Chiroptera > Rhinolophidae > Rhinolophus > Rhinolophus sinicus. The sequence goes on from NC_142512.1 coordinate 48,142,875, forward strand.
TGCTTACCATCAATAAAAAAGTTAGAAATCCATCCAAGGTAAATGAAGGCAATAACACCATGACCAATATCATCATAGGTAACTCTAAATGAGTTACAACGATGTCATAAAAGTTGGTTGAGGTCTACAAGGCAAGTTGAAATATATTGCATGTCAGACGTACCCAGTTCACTGATATTTGAGAAAATATTTATGATGTAGGTGTTCTTATCATATGTGTCAGAATGTTTCTATTTGCAGATACACCCCTTTTACAGGGCAAAAGGAAAGGATGAGATTTTGTTCATGAGAACATATATATATATATATATATATATATATATATATATATATATATATATATATATATATATATATATATCACCATTAGCTCCCCAACAGAAAATTCTTTGAATAATCTGGAGATGAAGGTGAAAAATAAAATGACCAAACACACTTCCTGAGAGTGCCTTAAGTACAATCTAAGACAATAGGATGAAGAGAGAAATTACCTTTTTATAGTTAAGGTAGCAATATTGTTAATGTATAAAAATTGGTATACATTGAAAAGTTATATGGGCAGTTATAAAACATCCATATTGCCTCTCACCTAGACTGAAGCTTTCTAACTGTCCTCCCTGCTTCATTACATCCCCATGCCAAACAAATGATTTTTCTGAGATTGTGTATTTTGACTGTAATGGACTCATTTTCTTTTAGACTACTAGTAAATGTTGGGGGAAGGAATAAAGATAATCTTTCATTTTTCTGTTTTAAGGATCCACTTATCAGTCAACAGGTATGTATTGAGCACTTTACTGAACATTTTCTGGGTCTTATTAATGTGTTAATTATAATAAAACTAATAAGAATCATAACTACTAAATCCACTGACTATTACACAAATGCCAAGCATTTAGAATTTAGGATGCATGGTTTACTTTAATTTCACAACAACTCTATAATATAGTTCTTATTATCCCTTCCTTTATATACGGGAAATCTAGGGTCCAGAGATATTAAATAACATCCTCATCATCACACAGTTAGTGAGTGACAAAGCTGGAATTCAAAACTCTCTGTGTGAGTGTGATTGTTAAGTCTTTATGTCAGAAAAGTATACTGTTTTGAGGAAATTGCATATAACGAATGTTGTATCATTATTAAGTGAATTTACAGTTTTGGGGGAATATGTAATCTACATGTAAAAACAATTGGGAATAGAACCAAATAATTTATAACCAAGTATTCAGGAAGAGCACAATAAGCATTTTAGATGGCAAATCCAAAAGGCTTCTCTCATTCTACAACTGCTGCAAACTCTCTGCAAAGGTACTGCCCAACTGTCCGTGTTTACATCGTTCTCTTCTCTTCGTTTCCATGACATCACACTTCTCTATTTTTCCCCTATCTCCTTATTTTTGATAACTGTGCGTTCTTTAGCCTACTTAGTTGATGCCGCTTAGTCTACCAGGCCTCAGGTTTCTACTTTTGTGAGTGATTCTCTTCTTCCTTTCTTATCTACTGTAACAAGAGAGCGAGGATGCCAAAATGCATCAAAGGAAATACTCGATGGCTCAGTGTGCTACGATGTGCTGCTGTCCTTCCGCCACTGGGCTAAAAATATGGGCTGACAGGGTGCTTCCTTATTAGACAAGGGTCTAAGATACCCATGAAGTGCCACGTCCTTGGGGTACAGGAGTCCACTGGACTCTAGAAACAAATTTACTACTGACTGTGGCTTCACTCCATGATGGGGAGACATTGCCTGTACCCAAGATTGCAAAAAGGGTAACTGCACTGACCAGCAACATATGATACATTTGTATATATGACCCTGTGAGTAATAAAAAAATGACCTTAGTCCTAAGACTAGCATGGTTTAAACTTATACTAACTGTATGATGAAAGATCAGGTATCACAATACATATGCTCAATACATGTCTGAAATAAAGCAAGTTCTTTGTATAAGACAAAAAGTTATTGCGAACTGCTTGAGGTCTCTGTGAAAATGTACAACGTAGCCTACTAAAATCAAGACGTTGATTAACACAAACTTTAAATCAGTATTGTCAACCATTCTACCATCTCATATTTTTTGATACGACGAATGACATAAGGTCTGAGATCTCATTATACTAGCTGATCTTGAATGTTTTTCAAATCTGAAATCCCAATATTCCACACACATGTAGCTTCTTTTCAATGATATAAAAATGACATAAACAGACAAGCACAATAAAATAGATAAATATGAAAAAAGAGAAGAAAAAATCAGAAATTATAAACATGTATTATACTGTAACACTATGATATAATTTTTTTACATTTTCACAAAAAATCTGTATTTTGCAAAATTGACTTTGCTTCTATAATACTGCCTTGTCTTATTTTAATTTATAGTAATTCAAAAATAGTTGACAGCAAAGAAATAAAAGGTAGCTGATCATCTATAGATATATTTCGACTTGAAAAATACAATGTTTCAGAGTCACATATTCGATTCTCTCCTGTGGTTTTTTATTTATTATAGTTTGTTCATATTACAGTCAGAGAACATCTTAATCATCACATTCATCCACAAACCTAATAGAAAGGTCTTCTACACTATCATGGCTTTCCCTAGAAATAACAAAATCATCTTTCTTCATTGGTTCCCTTATGCACTTGCAGCTGAGGAATTATGCAAGAGGAAGTCATCATATGATAATGCAAATTCTATTCCGCCTTCTACCATGTATTGAAGGAACTCTGCCCTCATTAGATTTTCATCCCTTATGATGTAAAGTGTAAGAGAAAATGGTCTCTACTCTCTAAGTCAAGAGATGAAAGCTCTTGGTATATCAAATTCTGGAAGGTCTTCATATTCTGTGGAATTGCTGTACTTTGAAATCCTAGAACTTGACTGGGAAAATTCTGTCCATATTTTTTTGCAACCCAATATCACTACAGAGCCTGATCCCATGAGAAAAGCTCCCTCCCTGCTCTGCTTTTCCACAAAAGCTGAAGATAAGGGGCAGGGGGATGGTCCTACTGTTGACAGCGAGTGCTCCCTTATACGAGGGATTGGCAGATCTACACAAACCAGGACGAACTGTGAGTATCAGGTAAACCAGGGGCTTATTTTTTACTTGACACAAAGCAAAAATGCATTCATCTAGGCATGCATTTGTCCCTGTCTGGAATGGCTTCTATTTGAGGAACGCCAACACAAAGAGTGGGAAAGACATAAAGAAAAGGGAACTATGATGTTAGGCTCCTGACTACTTAGAACTGAGAATAAGCTTAAAAAGTATCTATGCAGGAATTCACTAGGATCTTTCGAGCCTCTCTCAGGCTGGCAGTACAGACCTGTCAACAGTTACAGTGTTGATTTTTCCATTGCCCAAGACAAAAGTGACTATGTTTAATGTGACACTGAAAGTCTAAAAAGAAACTCTATCTCCATATTCATATGTTTGCATATATACTTACAATATAGAAGCAAAATGACCAAAAGCCACTACTTTTTCTCCTCTTGCGAAAAATAAACGATATCACGTATGTCAAAAAGACAAGAGAAGCTGCATAACCAAACGTAATTACAACCTGAAGATAATATAAATAATATCAAAGTCAAAAAATAGAATATGAACTGAGGGAAAAATTAAACTATAAATATTTTTAACATATTTGATCACACAAGTATTTGGCATGTTTTTGTTTTAGTTTATGACAAAGTAAAAAGGAAAATGTCTTGATTATATAACTATCAAGTGTTAAAATGTTTCATGAATTACCTTATAAGATATCGTCTACGTAATCTGTTACTTACCAAAGCAAACACAATTCGACTTGTGATATAAAAGCCCTGCATGTTTATTAAGTAGAAAAATAAATACGTTGAAAGGATAATAAAGGCGAAGAGGTTAATATCCACCAGTGCCTGTCCACACCAGTAGGCAGAAGGGAAGAGGCCTGAGATCCATAGCTGGGCCTTCACTCTCTTCTGATGAAAAAACACAGGATATAAAGAGATTCAATTAAAATCTAAAACAAATACACCGGAAGATGTTTTGAAGATAAATCTAATCTAACCTAATACTTGTAAGTCTACTAGTTTTAATTATGCACATACTGTTTAGGAACCTGAGGTGTCGAGAGCCAATTCCATAAAGTGGACTATTTTGAAAATGAGTCTTGTTTTATTTGATCGGTTTGATTCACAAACCCATGCATAATGAATGGAAAAACAGATCTCATAATTATCAAGGAATTCGTCTCCTTCGAAAGAAATACTATTTTGTGACCCGAAGGACAGTAAGTTCTCGACCATCCAAATATACCCTGGGAGAGTTACTGGCTCAGAATGGTGAAGGATGACTCATCTAAATCTCACTGAACTGTTGGCCTTAGATAATGGATAATGGATATACAAATACAAATACAACAAAACATTTTATTCCCCACAGTAGAAAGGGTATTCAAGTTTCAAATCTGGTCTGCAATTTCAACGTCAATGATTTCTCCCTTGGAGTTAGGAAATAATATAGTCAAAAGTTTTAGAATACTCCCCTTTGAAGGTTTAAATTAACTTGAATCCCTGTAACATTACTGTACTTTTCCTGTAGTTTTGAAGTAAGAAGTATTGTTTTTAGAAGCAAATTTTCTGACTTGAGAGAAATCATGCTTAACTACATTATCTCAATGTAGGTTTAAATGTGTTTTCCACGGGAGAACATGTTGAACACATAGGTCTGACAATACAATTACTGAAGTCCCTGAAGTTTCTTTTCTTTCTTCCCCCTTCTCTTACTTTGTAATCGCTGACACTGCCCATGGCGATGTAAGGAGAAATGCTGCACGAAATGAAAAGTAAAAAGAGGGAGCCGTCCGGGAGCCCAGTCCAGAACACGTAATTCTGCAAATATAAAATATACTTTAAACTAGCTTTTTTTAAAAAAATTAAACAGATACTAATAACCATAAAGAAATGTGCTTTTTGAAATAGTGAAACATAAAAAGCGTATGGCTATTTCATCAACATCTGCGCATGGAGGTGGGAGAAAGAACTGACTTCTGATTATTTAATCTGAGGCTTCAACTCCTAGGAAAAAAAGAGAAGTGAAAACTAACTCAGGACTCACTTCAGGGTTATATACAACAAAGAATTGGAAGCAAGAGCTCAAAGAGATATCTGCCTACAACATGTTCATAGTAGCATTATTCACAATCCCCAAGCGGTGGAAGCAACCCAAGTGTCCATGGACAGATAACTGGAAAAACAAAATGTAGTAGAGCCATACATGGAATACAATTCGGGCTTAGAAAGGAAGAAAACCCTGGCACATGCTACAACATGGATGAACTTGGAGGACATCATCATAAGGAAAAGTCAGTTACAAAACGACAGATACTATATGCTTGTCCCTATATGAGATATCAAAAGTAGTCAAACTTCATAAAAACAGAAAGTAAAATGGTGATTGCCAGGGGAAGGGAGGAGAGAGGAGTGCTTATTTAACAGGTATAGAGTTTTCGTTCGACAAGATGAAAAAATTCTGAAGATCTTTTTCACAACAATGTGAATATACTGAAGTATACACTGAAAGTGGCTGAGATGGTAAATTTTACATTAGGTGGGTGTTTTTTTTTTGGGTGTTTTTTTTTTACCGCAATACAGAAAATAATAATTCAGGAGTTACAATCCTAGAGAAACAGATTATTCAGGCCTGAACAGCACGTCTTTCTCAGCAAACCTAGTATGGGTATGTGAACACTTCGGCAGCTCGGTGCGTGTGTTCTGAAGCACAGACCTAAAAACAAAACTCGATGCCAGCGAGCACATCTTCAAGGACACGAACTGTAAATCACTACCCCCAAATCAGTGTCTGCCTGAGGCTCAGCTTCTGCTCAGATTGGGAACAGCATCGCTTCCTGTACAGTAGCCTGTCTCAGAATAATTCCACAATTCTCAAACTTCACTGGCGGTTTTGGGGTGCTATCTATCCAGTTTTCACCAGGTGGGAAAATGCACTAAAGTCTTCATAAGAATGGCTGAGAGAAGAAAGGTAAGTGCCAGTGAGGATGCTAAGAGTGTAACCATGGGGCCTCAGTTTGTTTTGACCTTGAACAAACAAGCAATGACATGAGGAAACTAAAAGACCAAGAGGGGGGTCACATCTATCTCTTCCTATTACCCGCTGGTTCCGCTTTCTCGAGAGTTCCTTTCAGGCGCCACTACTTTTGAATTGTCCCTGCTCTCACGGTCAGTGGTAGCTTCAGCTTACAGGTGTATCCGTCCATCACTGACCTCTCAAGTATATTCCATCCATCTGCTCCTGTGTCTATCCCCAACACTACAAATGCAGTGAAGCCAAAACTGAATTCGACCCCTTTGTCACAAAATGGGCGTCCCTTTCTGAAGGCTCCATTTCTAGTCCTGTTTATTGCTCTTCCAACCTCCAAGTTTGAAACAGGTGGAGTCAGCTTTGAGAGATCCTTCTTGGGTATGAGTCAGGCTCTAACCAGAAATCCATCTCCAGACTTAAAAATAGAATGAAATTAATCATGCAATGGTTACATGGTGGAAAGAGCAGAGAAGCCAACAAAGATGACGAAGTGAGAAGTCATTGTTGCTTCTGGGTTGCAGGGACAAAGGAAGGAAATGCTGAGACTGGAGCCCAGGTGTGGGATCCTTCTGTTCTCCTGGCTCCTAACAATGTTTCCAGTTGTCTAAATCCACACTATAGACAGCTGACAAAGAATTTTGAAAATGCAGCTTGTGTGTATCAGACACGCTTGCAACCAGAGCAACTATGGGTAGGTGAAGAATTCATCAAAAAGCACACAGCCCAAGAACTGGCAAATTCTCCTTTACATCAGTCAGTCTACTACCCATTTATTCAATGAAGGGTCCACTAGCAAAGAATATTAGATTTTATAAGACTTTTAAGCAAGGTTATAGGTGCTTCAGATTTCCAATTCAGCTCTCTCTCTCTCTCTCTCTCTCTCTCTCTCTCTCTCTCTTTCTCTCTCCCCCCCCTCCCAATATAGTCCTGCAATCAAGTATGTATCTTTTCAGAAGACTACAGGAAACTATGACATAATAGGGGAAAATATTGCCCATGAGAATTCTCTGATAATGATAAAGAAAAAGAAATCACATTCTATCTGTTTAAAATGTTAGGACAAAATTCATTTTTTTAGGATTAACAATCAATTACAAATATTTAAAAGCTAAAGTAGGTAAACATAGGTTGCTTTTTTTTTTTTTTTTTTTTTTTTTTTACATCACCATGACTGCTTTTTTTTTTTGTCTTTTTTTAAATTTTATTTTATTAAATTTATTGGGGTGACAATTGTTAGTAAAATTACATAGATTTCAATAGGTTGCTTTTCAAATTCCTCATTGTTCAGTATGAGTGAATACAATACTTACAACAGGCAATGCGCTCCTCTCAGTTCGAATATACTGTGTATGATTATTAAACATCTGAAGTAGTCCATTGCTGATAATATTCATAAGAATAGGAAAACAGTGCAGTCTCTTGGTATGGCATACAATTGAAAATCTATAATCCTTCAAATAAAACAAAGACAAATAAAACAATGTTAATTCTAAATCATTAAAGAAGAAAAACGCTTTATATAGAAGATCCCAAGTGACTTGTTCTGACCATCTCCAAGATAACTGACCTTTCTGAGCGTCAGCGTCCTCATCTGTGAAAGAGTACAATACATGAGTTGTTACACAGTTTAAATGAGATGGTGTATATTAGGCCCTATCACAGTGGATATAACACAGTCAGGAATACGAATTTTTATTAGAATCATTATTAGGTTGGCACAGAAGTAATTGTGGTTTTTGCAATTATTTTTAACCTTTTAAACCGCAATTACTTTTGCACCAACCTAATAATTTTAGATCATTTCATTCTCATTTTGCTGATAAGGAAATTTCAGCAGATGTAATTTAAAAGTGGCTCTGATGAGGAAACACTGTAGTTTACAGTGAGCAAGCAAAGGAACGCTGATTTTTCTGGACAAGAGATAAGCATTGGGTTCATAAAATATTCATGATTACACGGCCAGTGAACCATTTTCACCCATGCTTTGACAATGTTTATGTTCTTCAGGTTTATGAAAATGTTCATGCATTCATCAAAAGGCTCAATATCGTTTAAATATTACCAATAATTCATGTAATAAACATGCTAGATAAGTTACATATTTATTTATTTATAAAGCGCCTGCCAAGCAATGTAGTTTCCCACATTGCGATTATATTTTTTATGATATACTTAGTTTAGGTAGAACTGAATTCAATGATACATCGCCAAAGGCTTTTGCTTTTGTTTCTTTCCCTTGTGTCAGGAAATAAAGAGGTAGCTTCACTTAATTTGGCTCCTTGTTTTTCATTGGAATGTAAGCAAGACTCAGGGTTTACTTATGATTAGGATGTATTTTCAATAGACTTATTTCGGGAAGGTTCTCTATTGCATGTACTCTTTATCCAAATAGAAACATGTTAAGATAGTAGGCTGAGAACATTTTTTTCAGAGACTTCAGGTGGCTATTACAGTGTTTAATATATTTTCTCAATATATAAAATGACCATTTGGATAGTTAGCCATTGAATAAGATCCCTTAAATTCATAATAATAGTGGTCGGTCACTACAGATTCTAATATTTTATTGAGTCTGAATAATGCAATTATATTTAGCTATTTTCAAATGTAAAAGTCATCTAATTCAAAAGTTCAGATAGAAAATATTTTACAAAAATGTATTTGAATTTCACAGATTATTTAACAATGACCCAAAATGTTTTTGAGTCAAGTCGCTGTACACTAGCTGGGTTGACTTTCTCAAGTTTTTAAAGCAGTTCAAATGTAGCACTTTATTAATGTTTTTGGGGTGTGTTTTTTCATAAAAACATAAACAAGAAGCAAGAGGCAAACATACCTTTTGTTTACCAGAAACTATGATAGCTCCATTGTATGACAGGTCATCAGTGCTATTTCTATTTTTAAAGTCATCTATTTCCAAAAGTATATTTTGATGATTCAATGACTGTATAAAATCTTCAATATCTGATTCTAGGAAAAAATCAACAACAGCGACCATATAAAGCAAGAACATATATGTCAATTTTTAGAAATAAACCACATACACAATTTAAAGTCAGCATTTATGTTATATGAAGGCATGGGTTTTTGGGCATCACAATAAATAATACTGGCCAATGAAAGAGAACACACTTTACCATCTTCTTTTTGTCAAATCTTATTCTGTGATGAGTTAGCTTTATAATTCTGTTTAATGCAAGTTAACACATAACTATTAAGACAGGATAATTCTACTTTATGACTCTTGGTTAAAAATACATTCAAACTCAATAATTTATGGAAATACAATAATGATATAAGGAGTACTTCAAGTTTGCTAGCCTAAAATGGCCAATAGTAACACTCCCCTCACTCCCTTGTTTTTTAAATAACAGCAGAGTAAATCTACGTAGGTGTACGTATAACACACGAATGTATTTTACATCTATTTTACATATATATTACATACATACATTACATAATTTTTTTTTCATAGGAAGTGGGAAATGAAGAGTGTCACGATCAGACCAAAGTTTTTGATATACTGCTAAAGAAGAAAGAAGATGAGATTGACAGAGAAATAAGAGCTGAGAAAAACAGCCTAGAGCCCACAGGTAAAGATAAAACCAATTTCCAGGCTATCTAAACTCAAGAGGGAACACATTCAAGGGGGCAAGGTAGGCAGGCTCATTAACTGGTTAACCACACCTGGAACAAGGTGACCACAGGCCTTTCCCAGTATTCCACACAGAGCAGGTGGCAGCTGCAATTGTCATCAGGAAACAAGTCCCCAAACTCACTTTCTAAGAGACATTATCTGGGGAAAACAGCATGGCAAGACCTATAGTAACACCCGATAACTAAAAGGACAGGATGTCATGGAAAAAGGTGGGGGAAAAAGGATTCTCATTTTTGCTCATTTTGACTTTAATGTGGGAGTTCCCACTGGGAACAGACAGGATTCTGTCATCAGAAAAATCGGGCCAAGCCCCAGATGTAACAGGGCTCCCATCAGGTGGGCGAGGCCATCCACATAGCACATAAGCTTTCCTTGCATCCTGGGGCAGCCACACAGCCTGCTCCATCTCCACAGCCACTTGAGAGAGGAGACCTTAATGGTGCCTCACATTCACTGAGGCAAACAGGAGTCCTCCAGTTTAAAGATGAACATCTTACCAACAATCAGCAGAGTCTGAGAAAAAGGAACAAGGTGGCATAGAAGCTCCAAACTGAAATCACAGAATACCCAACTACCGAGTACAGAGAAGAAAGGATAAATAAGTTAACACAGGTATATTGTTCTCAGAGTAACTGGAGAGAAAAACACATACATGAGACAGTAACGGGCTTCTGAAAGGTAAAGAAACAATTCTAGAGCTTGGAAATCAAATATACAACACTTTCAGTTTTAAGGCAGGAGAATGAATAAAATGTACTCTCTAAAACCCAAATGGAAAAGAAGCAGAATGAGAGACAGAAATGAAAAGACCACCTGTGTTTAAAGAGCAGACATCTATAACCCTGAGTCACAAATGTGTATGAAAATTGGAGTGGGCAGGGGAACTCTTCAAGAGAGGACTCCTACTCTGAATATATATTTTTTAACATCTTAGGCAGAAACAGAAAAGCTTCTTCAAAGTTAAATAAGCAGTAGTTGTAAGCGGTCAGACAGAACCAATCACCCATCATCTAGGATAACAGGAGCACAGGTACCAAATTGTCTTAAGGAACCTTCCCAGATCCTGTTGGATCTGTACATGTCAATCAGTGTGTATAATATTTAAAGTTAGGCTGCTGTAACAAAGAGATCTCACAATTGAGTGGTTCAGTCAATACAGACGTTTGTTTCTCTCTCACATAATAGCTCAGGGCCATCAGGTACACAGGCAGCTCTGCTCTGCCGGGTTATACAGTGACCCTTCCTTCCTTCCTTCTATCATGTCCCACCATCGTCACAATCTCCAGAATCAGGGCAAATACGCATAGTTCCTCAGAAACTGTTTTCTATACACGACATCCAAATACACATTTTCTTTTCTTAAGATTTGCGTTTTTCTCTCTACATGAAAATAACTTATTTCTGGGTTTAAATTTTATTTTTCTGTTTACCTGTGTTATTGATGATCAACAGGCTGGTAAGAGAGTCTTGGGGAAGTTGTCCAGGCGAGAGGAAATAGAAGCCAGGTTTAAATTCCCAATCATTCCTTTGAACTAATATAGCATTAATTATTGTTTCCACAATCAAAGGGAACAGGGCGATTCCAAATATCAATAGTCTACCAATAAAGAAAAATTACCATATGAATCCATAGCAATTTTATTTATGTCTGGAAGACATTTCACAACTATTTGTGTATCAGCTCTACTCCACACCAGCCATAATGGTAAGTGCTAAAATTTTGAAAGTCATACCTTAGCATGCCACACAGTGCTAAGAGGCACTGCTATATAAACACCATGCTATCAAACTATGACAACCAACAGACCTGTATGTAAAGCTAACCAAGTACTAACATATAGGCATTCACATGGACAGTAAAATTAAACCCTGCCTTTATCCATCCTCTGGCGGCAACGTTGGATATTATGTCCTACTTCTAACGTCTCTTCTGGTTGAACCCTTTCTTGACACTCACTATTCAACACAACCACAGTACTCTGATACTCACAGGGCCAAAAGCGTTTTCTTTCCACGTTTTAACTTTAAGAAACGGAGCCATGCGATTGCACAGACCTGCATTCTCCAGAGTTCCAAGGTACTCACAGCCTTCCGCATTTCAGGAACAGAAGAGCAAGCTGGCTCCATTTCACGCAGGCTTTCTGTGTCTCTTCTCATGTCTGCTTGTGCAAAATCTAGACACATACACACATACACAAGTACACGCACACGCACGCACACACGTACACTATTAATGGCATCATCACAGTTTTCTCTTTTTGGTAATATTAAAAATTCTTTTAGAATGTTTGTGGTTATAAAACAAATGATATAAGCAACAAATTATGTTTATCATGTCCACATTCAATAAACTTAGTGATAAAATATTTGGAACTCATAACAAAAGAATTCAGCCAAGGGCGATCTCATTATGCCCCGACTTTGAAAAGGCATAGAAAGTCCCATGTGTAACAATATTTTGAGGGATTTCAAGAAATCTCCTCCATAGAAATAACCAATCATTGATGGCTAAATCTCTACTATTAAGCTATCAGTAATTTAGAAGGGTAGGTAACGACACTAGATCTGTACCTGATTTCCAAATATATGACTTACAAGGGGCATAATTTGGGGTAAATTACTAAATAGTCTTAGGTCTGATTTCCTCCAATATAAAATGGTGCCAATGACACTTGTTGGAATGGTTATTATAGAAAGGCAAAGCAATATGTTCATGCATTGATCAAATTGTCTGGCATAAATGCTCCATAAATGACAGCTCTTACTATTATCACCCATTAAAATACACAGGGGATGATCCGAACCATTTCCCCCATTCAGACCTTAGTGGGATTCTGTATATGAACAAGTTAAGAGCAATTTTTGTAAGAAATATCTGCTCAGACTTCACGACCCTGAATGAGAGCCTTTCACATCCTCAAAGTATCCAAGAAGCAGTGAGCCTCTGGGAAGAGGAGAAAGGTGCTGGAATAGGAAGCAAATAGTTTCTGAAGAGAAATCCAGTACATTCCAAGACGGGATCTGTGTGTAGTCCTATTAATGATGTTAGGAAACAATGACAGCCCTTCCCAAAAAGCAGAGTCAAATTCGGAATTAGTCACATTCTTTCGTGCGAATCATGTGTAAGACATTATAAATACTAAATTGACACACGGTCATTTGGAAAATTGATTTTATATGAATTATGCAAATGAATTTACCTTGTTCAATAGTTGATTTTCCTTCCACCTTCATGAAGACTTCATTCAGAGTTGACATGGAAATGTCATAACTCATCACACCCTGTCCAGAACCCTTATCAAGATCACTGAGAAGGTCTAAGCAACAGATAGGAATAGATACATTTGAAATACCACATTGATAAGTTACCCTAATAAATGAACACATTTAAAAGATGATGCAGAATAGTGTTCAGAAAATTATGTCTTTGCAGTACCACAGTAAGCAAAAGCAAAAAAAAATTCACTGGAATGCTCTCCCTCTCTGAACATCTCCTTCTATCCTTAAGCCGTCTGCACTCTATTCTAAGCCTGTCTATTCTCAGCCCATGAACTTCCTGCAAACTTCTTGAGGAAATATGAGCAATCAGAAAGAGTATCAACTTCTCTACCCATATTCTGGGTCTTCCTCCTGTATAGGTGGAAGATTTGTAGCTGTTCCCACCAAAAGTTACCTCTTGGACTTGTGTTCTCAATTCCATCCCCTTTGGGCATCTCGAGGACTTTCCAAAGTAATCTGGGCTCACGTGCATACTCTCTCTCATTTCTCTCTCGCTCGCTCTCTCTCTTTCTCTCTCTCCACTCCCCCTACCCCGCAAATCATCAATTTCTTCTACATGTACTGGGTCATCCAAACATCCTTACAGGCAAAAACGCTGTAGGGTCATCCATTAAACAAAGACAAGCAACAGAAAAAAAAGGGAAACAAACAATAATCTCCTCTACACACACGCACGGCGCAAAGACTTGTATAATTAGCTGCCTTTAATTTGTCACAACTTAACCCCCGAAATCCAAATGTTATCGCTATTCCTCCACAGCAGCTGCTCTTTTCAAGGTTACCAATGACTTCACATTTTCAGTCCAACAGACAAGGCTTTTTGGTTGTTTGTTTTTATTCCTTTTATTCCTCTCTCTCTCTCTCTATCTATCTCTATCTCTATCTCTATTTCTATTTCTATTTCTATCTCTATCTCTATCTCTATCTCTTTCTCTATCTCTCTGACATTCAAAGCTGTTGACTCCTTCCCACTAGAAACATTTTCTTCCTTGAGTAAACAGAACACGGTCTCCGGTTTCTCCTTCAATTTCATCGGGGCCTCTTGATTCCCACAACCACCTCTCACTCCTCCTCTGCTTACTCCTGAGGGCTCAATCCTAGATCACCTTCTGTTTCCATACAGTCTACTCTCATCCCTTTGCATTAAATCCATCTATATGCTAATAATTTCCAAATTCAATGCTCACTTTGATCGCTCTCTGATTTCAAAAATCTTAAACCAATTATACACTTGGCCACTTGGCATCGCCACTTAGAAGCCTAAAAGTATCTCAAAGAAAACATCTCCAAAATAGGAAATGAATTCCTCCTTCTCCATTCTATCCAACTGTCCCTCCCATCATTTCCAAATAAAGGACACCACCTTCCACCCAGCGAGTCAAGTCAAAATTCTAGAAGTCTCTTGATTGTTCACTTTTCCTTGTGCTCCACAGATGTGCCAACAGCTAGATTCTTTGGCTTTATCTCCAAATATGTTTCAAATCTACCCACTTCCATCAGGCCTTCAAGTGGTACAACGGTAGCCCAATGACCGTCATCTTTCACCTACACCTCTGAAACGATCAGATGGTGGGTCTCCAGGGCCCACTCTTTTTCCGCTATATCCAGAATGATTTTTTTTTTTTATATCCAGAGAATGAAAATATAAGTCACATCACATCAATCCCCCATTTAATGACTTTCAGGGGTTTCTCGATACATTTAAAACAAAATTCAAAGACCATACCACAGCCTCTAAAGCTCTAAATAAGTGAGTCTCTGTTTATCCCTACCACCTACCCATCCCCATTTGTCATTCTCTTCCCTCAGTCACTCAACTCCAGACACCTCCTTTTCCCCTCTGCTTGAAATGCTTTTTAAAAAAACTTTTTAATTTTTAAAAAGATTTTTATTAAAATGTAGCCAACATTGTACACTATTATGTTAGTTTCAAGTATACACCATAGTTATTCAACATTTTTGTACCTAAAGAAGTGACCATTGTGACAAGTCCAGCAACCATCTGACACTGTACCACGCTATCACAATATTATTGACTATATTCCCTATGCTGTATATTATATCCCCGTGACTTATTTGTTTTTCACCTGGAAATTTGAACTTCTTAATTCCACTTCACCTTTTACCCTTCTTTTTTAATTTTTCAATTACAGTTTACATTTAATATTATTTTATATTAATTTCAGGTGTACAGCATAGTGATTAGATATTTACATGATTTAAGAAGTGATCCCCCTGACTAGTCCAGTACCTACCTAGCAATATACATAGTTATTACCATATTATTGACTATATTCCCTATGCTGTACTTTACACCCCCATGACTATTTGGTATCTACCAATTGAATCTAAACAACAAAACAAACAAATAAAAGAGAAACAGATTCATAGGTACAGAAAACATTTTGATGGTTGCCAGGTGGGAGGTGGGTTGGGAATGGGTGAAAAGGGGGAAGGGATTAAGAAGTACAAATTGGTTGTTACACAGTAGTCATGGAGATTCGGTTATAGCATAAAGAATATAGTCAACAATGTTGTAACAACTTGGTACGGTGTCAGATGAGTACAAGAGTTATTGGGGTGATAGATGGGAAGGGGTTGGGGGCAGGGTGGAAAATGCAAAGGGATTAAGAAGTACAAATTGCTTGGAATGCTTTTGAACATTTTCTTCTTGAGGCATTCTGACACTTTATATAACCCCCAACCTGACATTAGTCATCTCTCTAACTCATTTAGCTGTGTTTATTATTTTATTACACAATTGTAACACAGTTCAGTTTACTGCATGTATCTACTTCTCCCCACCCAATGGAATGTAGGTTCTGTGAAGGTGGGAACTCATAAGTCTTGTTTAATTCTCTATCCTTAGAACTTTGAGTAGTGCCTTTTATATAACAGGTTCCCAATAAACATTTATTGTGTATATTTTCCATGGTGGATACTTGGATGAGGATGCGAGCTTCTTTAGAAGCTTTCCACATGCCACTTTCTACATTGGGTGGGTGATGGGCCAGCAACATGACTGGGAAGAATTAGATGAATACTGAGGTTGCAGCAGCATTGTGTTTCCCCAGGGCCGCACGTGGCATGCAGGGGACCTGGGAGGCCCCTTATGTCCTACAAGGACATAAGTACGTCACTGGACTTGGAGAGGCCTGGGTATGTGTAGGGAGGCTGCCATGGGCTGGCACATCAACACCGGGGACGCTGGCTAAATGACATACTCGTATTCTTGTGATGGTATCAGCATATAACCTATTATTCTCCTACCCTACCAGAAAAGAAGGCGGGCTCATTGCACCTCATTGGACATTAGTCCAAGAACAGAATAACATAGTATAGCCCATCTTCCATGCTACTACAAGGACAGAGAGAGCTGCCATATTTGAGGGTGGGACTAAATCTGAATTCCTGAAGATCTGCCAAATTGTCATCTGAATCATTCAAAAGAGTCTGTTTAAATCATGCTTGTAGGGAGCTTAGCCTGTAATAAGCTAAATGTTTACACGAAAAGGAAGCTGTTTAAATCAGAAAAGACTGACATACATTTCATCATAGACCTCACCTCATAGAACAGATGTGAGGACTAAATGAGTGGATATATATAAAACCATTAGAACAGGGTCTGACTTATAGTAAGCAATGTTCAAAGACTTAGTGCCTATTAGAATCACTTACGAAATGACGCCTACGTTAGTGCCACTACCCAGCAGACAGGAAACCCAGAGTGAACTCTTCTGTAGAATAAATAAACTACACTTTTCTCTGTGAAATACATACTCAATTAAATTAAAGTATAAAAACAAACCTGTAACAGACACCTTTATGCCCCACTCTCACCTCTCCTGCACTCACCTCTCCATACACAGCAAATGTGCTTATTACAAACACCGGCCTGAGGGCATTTTTTCCGGGCTCTTAAGTATGCTAAGCTCATGTTGAACACAGGCCAGGTGGGTCAGAAAATGAATGTTCCCAGAAACATCTCTTACCCAGTGATGGATAAGAAGTGGCAAATAAACACCCCAGCTTTTTCACCCCTCTGGTGACATAACTCTGAGCCCCTCATTTATTCACATGTTTCTCCCAGAGGCATTAATTACACCTTAATTGCTTATTGCGATAACCTGCTCGATAATGCAAACTCCCCTGGCTTCCTTCCCTCCCCTTTCTCACGTCCCCATCCCCCCCATGGTGATTCTAGGCTTCAATTACCAAACAAATGGCACTGAAATCTGCATCTCGAGTTCTGCTTCTTAGGGAATGCAACCTAACACAAAATCCAAGTCCATAAACAATGAAAGTTGTAATAATAATGTGAACACTTGTTCCCAAATTTCATTCCATTGTAATCATATTTATGTTACCTGGAAATTTATTTGTCCTTTCCACAGGCAAAGTATACACAAGCTTTTCTTTGCTTTCTGTTCTTAATTTAGCGTCAGGGATGTGATGATTAATGAAGGATGTTATGTTTTCTGGATCACATGTTTCATTTCTGTACAAACTAATGTTTAAGAAAAAAGACAATTCATTTGTGTTTTTTCCAATGCTGTCAGAAAAGAAGAGCTTTTATTGAATTATCTAGCTTTTGAGTGCTAATTTTCTTGGCTTTAGGAAACAAAGTGAGTAAATAATACTGATACTAATAATGCCATAGGTTTGAAAAATCTGATCTATACGGAGAAGGTCTATAAACACAGAACAACTATAAATATACACACATATATATAATGGAATTGAAACTGTATATATATATATGTATGTATGTGTGTGTATATATGTATATATATATATATATACATACACATATAGATACACATATATATGTGTGTGTATATATATATGTATATATGTGTGTGTATATATATATATATATATATATATATATATATATATCAAATAGAAAGAGAAACCGAAGGTGAGATTATTAGACAAAAGAGGCTTCTTAGAGACAATAATTACTACATCAAACCGTGTAGATATCAGAAATTAGTGGCTAATAGGGAAATTTGGCCAACATGTATGTTTTGTTTGACCAGAGTTTTGTTTTTAATTCTTTTTGCCTGAACATACTTTCTCTGCCACCAGATGAATGCACACTTTTGATACTAGCTTCTGAAAGCATTTGATTTTGTGCCCTATGAAAGAACAAAAACAAAAATACGTTGCAGGATTGTATGGATCAGCGGAGGAAAACGGCGGGTGGAAAGACGGCATAGATTTAGGCTGAGCAGAGCAGCTGCCTGCAAAGTGGTCCATGAAGTAACCCTGCTGTGATCTATCTGTTGGCCGGGCTTATCATTTAAAATTTTTGCATATCACAGCGAGGCAGGAATGTAAGAAAAGCATTTGGGAGACATTGATCAATATAACTTGGCAGAGATAATCCTTATGGCCAATGCTCTCTCATAATTGTCTATCTTTTTGATATACTAGTATTGAAAATATATATATATATATATATATTGAATATATGTATATATATATACTGTGTTTCCCCGAAAATAAGACCTCGCCGGACCATCAGCTCTAATGTATCTTTTGGAGCAAAAATTAATATAAGAGCTGGTCTTACTTTAGTATAATATAAGACCCGGTCTTATATAATATAACATAACAACATAACATAACATAATACCAGGTCTTATATTAATATTCTTGTATATGTATGTGTGTGTATTATACTAAAGTAGGTCTTATTTTCGGGGAAACATGTGTGTGTGTGTGTATTATATTATTTTTGGGGAAACATGTATATACGTATGTGTGTGTATTATACTAAAGTAAGACTGGGTCTTACATTAATTTTTGCTCCAAAAGACACATTAGAGCTGATGGTCCGGCTAGGTCTTATTTTGGGAGAAACATGGCATGTGTGTGTGTGTGTGTGTGTGTGTGTGTGAGTGTGTGTGTGTGTGTATACATTTATATATATGTTCAAATCTACCCCCAAAGCCTTTACCTTAAGAGATATCCAAGACCCCATTTTCTCTTCAAAAAGACAGAAGAGCCTGCACACTTCAATCTCCCATTGGACATGATCACTTTTCTGTCTGAGTAAAAAGAAGCAAGACAGAAATGATTAACAGGGGTCATTTCTTCCCTCTCTAGAAAATATAGCTGAGGAGCCACAAGGCTCAGATTTCCAGAGAAGCATCTGGTGGAGCATTGCTATATCTAATGTCCATTTAAATTTTTGAAATACACATTAAAATTGATGCATTTAAAATGAGCTTATGAATTCCAGTTCATTTTAGTGCCAATACTTAAAAACAAAACAAAACAAAAAAAACAGAAATTACCTAGGTACATTTTTTACTCTGAATGCTAAAGAACGAGTAGATATTTTTCAACCAAATATATATTACAGAAGATTTGGATGTTTACATTAATCGAAAGCTGATCTGGGAAAAAAACTCACATTTTTTCATTTGTGTCAAAATCTAGCAAATGAACAGTCCGCGAGGAATTCTGCTGTGGGACTAGCCTCCTATCATCCCCCAGATGGCTGTGTAATAGAGGCACAGGCATTGAGAGAAGGGCTCTTGCCCTGGGAATAAATATTTCCCAAATTCTTTATTATAATACTGAGATAAAACCAATAGTTACCAGCCAGGATGTCAGCCTCATCCATGAAATTGGTACTCAAGAGGGTCACACGGTCTGCCGTCCGCTCCTTGAGGAGGTTCCATACTTGATGCCTTGAAAAGGGATCCAGTCCAGTAGTTGGTTCATCCAGTAGTAAAACCTACAGAGGATGATGATATATAAACTATGTCTGCCTCCCATGTTAACTGTCTCCAGATGATACCGTGGATAACAATAAAAACTAAAAATATCATCATAACCATCCAACCATTGATGTCCAATGGATTTATATTCACAGTTAAACATAGCACATTCTCTCTTGACACATTACGAAAAGCTCTGCTACTTTTAGTGGTAAAAGAAGAGCTCGACTTTTTACTGATACTCAATCTGCATCCATTCACGTGCGCCATGACACTTACTTGAGGGTCTCCTAAAATGGCAATCCCAAAGGTCAGCTTTCTTTTCTGTCCTTCACTTAAATGTTCAGCAAGGTTATCCTGAATGTTTTGCATGTCCAACTCCAATAAAATTCTCTGTACCTACACAGGAAAATACACAAAGCTTAACATCCAAGATGATTCATATTAGGCAATTTTAGCGGTTATAGCAGTGGATCATTTTCATAGAACGTCAATGTCTAAATTTTATTCACAAAAGGACAGGTAAGTCACGGAGGGGAATTCCATGGTCGCGATTTAACTTGGCAAATGGCTGGCAGTTGAACTGATCTAAGCAGGTCCATCTACCTCTGGCTCCACCTCCTGTGGCTGAATCCCTTTTATTTTAGCAAACAGCCTGAGATTTTCCTTCACAGTGAGGATGTCAAATTGAACGTTGAACTGAGGACAAACACCAATTAACTTCCTGATTTCCTCCAAGTCTTGCATTTCAGAGATATTTTTATTGTAGATGGTAACTGATCCTAAAAAGAGAAGAGAAAAATTATTTAACATTGGCAAGGTAATATATTTTATTAATGCTTGGAGATCTTCAGGAAAATACTGGCATATGTACACAAACATCTAAAATGATGACTCCATAATGTATTGATGATGACTAATTATTCTTACCATAAATGCTTGGTGTAGTGGATAGTTCCCCTGGAATATCACATAGTAATGGAATGAAGATAAGGATTTTCATAAAAACTTGGGAAGTATCAAATATATTCAAAATCATATTGTTTTGATAAATAACTTTAGATAAACAAACATTATTTTGTCATAAGCAGTCAAATGTAAACGTTAAAATGAGGAAGGCTACATATGGCCTCATTCTGTTATCAGATATCTTGCCTCCAAGAAATTTCTTTTTGCTCACCTTCCGTTGGAACAGACAACCCATTAAGGATGTTTAGTAATGAAGATTTGCCAGCTCCACTATGGCCCAGAATTGCTGTGATTTGACCTTCATATATGTCAAAGAGCAAACCTGTTTTTAGAATAAAATATTAACATTATAAATAACGGGCCATTAGACAGGGCTGGTGCTAAAGATAAAACAAGAAAATTTGTTTTACGTGTGTTCTGAAACATTTTAATCGTTTTAAAATATAATATTCTATATTACTTGGTTGCTAAAAAACATGCTTACTGCAAAATATTTGAGAAATAGTCACTTAAGAAGATAAAATTAACTATAATTCCAAATATTAAAGTTATAGTACACTTACCTTTAGTGTATAGGCATATGCATATATAAATATGTAAATATATATTTACAAACTTTGATCATGCTCTCTTCTTTTCTAGCCTATCTCCTAAAATATTAAATGATAAACATTTTCCATGGCATTAATTGCCTTCTAAAATATATTCACCAAAAATTTATATTTCCCCCATGCCTACTTTTCTATTCTTTCATTACAAACTTTTTGCATTTCTGTGTCAGGAGAAAAATCATTTAGTTAAGAATCTTTTATTATATTTTGTTTGTATGCCCTAACACCAAGTGAAAATCAAACTCTATTATGGAAAGTGGCTGGACAATGTATGATGAAATTCATAAGACTCTTACAATAGACATTATTTAAAAGATCAGATCTTTTCAACTAAATTATGTGAGCTACTTTCAAACATTATTGAAATTAATTAATGACCAGACTAAATTCCAGCTCATCCATTTTTTTATCTAGATGACCTCGGATAAACTAAACTCTATAAGGTTTGCTTTACTCAGCTATTAAGTGTGCTAGTAATAATAATTATACATAAAGAAAAAATTCTATTGTAATTCAATCCTTACTTACAATTTGACTAAAAGATTATAAACATCACTTGAGAATAAACTCAAATAATTAAGAAATTTAAAGAATAGCATGACATTAATCTTAGCTACACAATATTAAAATACATTGCAGAACTATAATAATTAAAATAATATGTTACAACTCCAGGATACACTGACCAGTGGGATAGAACAAAAGCCTAAAATGGACCAGAGTAAACTTGAAAAATAAAGATTAATGAAACGACCTTTCAAATTCATCAATATTGGGACAACTGAACAAGTACATTAACACATGTTTACTTTTGGTTTTAAACGGGGGGGGGAAAATGTGTTTTCAAGGATAAGAGAAAAGTGATGCTAATACCCTGGACCTGATCCCTATTAACTGGCTAAAAAGTCATACAAACCTCAGTTTCCTCATCTGCAAAATGAGAGAGATACTGTTTATCTCATTGGATTAAAAGACCAAGAAAATGACGGCACTGTTCCATCACACACCAAATAAGTATTCAATAAACCTGAAGTGTTTGTTGCTATTACTATTAATTATTGCTTGTGGGAGTATGAATTTTTATAACATGGAAGGGAAATGGTTTGAAGTATGAATCAAGAAACTTAAAAAAGAGGTCCCTTTGAACAATTCTGCTTCTAGAAATTTACGTTCAAGAAAAAATGACCTTTACAAAGGTTAAACAAGAATGTTCATTATAGCGGTTTTTTTTTTTAGGATGGTGAAAATATTGGTAACAAACCGAATTTCATACACTAGTGTGCTAGTTAAGTCAGTCACGGTATCCATACAACGGAATTCTATTTAGCCCTTGAAAAACAGGCAGTAGATAAAGGATTTCACAGGCGTGTTCTCAAAGGAGTTCCAAAGTTGCCACCGGAACTGGCTGCATGGAGAGAAGGCTGACAGAGTGCGTCTCCTATTCTTACTTCCCAAAGGGCAATTCCAAGTCGTTGTTTCATTTATTTTTTTATGCATGGATGTTCACTACTTCTAATTTTGTGAAGGTGCTGCTACTTTTAAAAATAGAAGAAATCCTTGCAGAAGTTGAACACGTTTAGACATAAAAAGATGTTCACGGTTATTGATGAGTGCAAAAGGAGCTCCTAATATGCTGGAAATCGAAATAATAAATTTTAAAATACTTCAAAATAGCCTTGGCTAACGTTAAAAAAAATTAAAGGAATTAAAATTAAAGGAAGAAACCACCAATCTACGTGGTATTTGATGAGAAAAACCTGGAGTGAGAATAAACTTCCTGATACAAGTACATGAATTTCTCAAAGAAAGACCTAATCTCAAAGGAATAAGTAAGACTGAGTTAAAGGATGCTACATTTGCTAGAAAACAAACACAATATAAACACAATGGGCAGAGAACTCTTGACCTTAGGGAGGATCTATGGCTCTTCCATTTTAACTTTTAAGCCTTCTGTCTCTTCCAGAAATAATTTACATTCCTCCTTAAAAATCACTATTAATAAAAGCAAGCGGTCCTCTATAAAACGTAGCCACTAACTTTGATGCTTACTTAAATATTTGTTATAAAAAATTGTATTTGTTAGAATATTTAATATCAAGTATGTTGGTTCATTCCAAACTACAGACTATGTTTCTCATAGGAAATTGACTTGTGAAATTTAATTCCTGGTCAATGGTCTTACTCTCTTGTTTTAGTTACTCCCACCAGTACATGTAAACTGTACTCATTTCCTGGCTAGTATGAAAAATTTTACCAATTTTAAGTCTAGATGTTCTTTCCTCATAGTGCAAATAAAATATAATATTCCTTATAGCAAATTCATCTTAAAAAACAAAGCGAAATTGCATTTTTCATCGTCTGATCCCGTTTTCGTAGATTAATAGATTCACAAAACATCCAGAAGAATTTTACATTCAGTTTTCAATCATGGTTAATTTCTAGGTGGTGGAGTAAGACTGTACTCTTCTTTTCTTTTCCTGTTTTGCTTATTTATATTTTCTAATTTTTCACACTGACTTTTCCCCATTTTTTGAAATAAGTCAATAAAATAATGAAATGTCTTTCTTTACCTTTCAATGCTTCTACTTTTCCAGACTTCCCTTTGTATTCTTTTTTAACATTTCTGATTCTGAAATGACAAAAGGGGTGGTTACTTAGCCAACACAGAAATAAAAATGGTACAGCTCATGAACAATCCTAGACAGACGCAGTGAACTCTGCAAGCTTTCCTCCATACTTCCTGATACCTATAGCTGAAGGGCTGCTAGGAGCAAAGGAAGCAGTCATTAGTATATAAAGCAGAGACTGCCTGGAGAAAAAGGGATTCATGTCTTAGTACCTTCTATGTGCATACAAAATCAAACTCACACGTTGGGACTGATTGGGGTAGATCTGATACTTACCTAGTGATGGGAAAGAGCAACCACGTTTCTAAGAAAAGGTGGCTGTGAAGAAAGAAGAGACGAGACTTGTGCACTGGGAATAGCATCTAGTGCTGAGTGGGAAAAGGGCAATTTGAGGCGGCCTCGCAGCCCCAGAACCTGTTTGTAACTGAGTGTGCAGACCCTGTCACTAAAGAGCTGTGATGATAGGGCCCCTAAGCCTATTTTGCTATCTTGGTGTGGATCTAGGGTGATGGGTCCCACAATGGAGCCAAAAGCTTTAATGAATAAGCTTTGGATCAGGTGACTCTCCTGGGTTGTCAGTGGCCCCAGACCTCCACTTTAGTGAAGAGTCTAGACTAAGAGAAAGGATGTCTAGAATCAACACTGCACAGGGGTCAGGGCTGCTTGGGTAAGAACATTTCACTTTTCTGTCCTTCACAGTAGAACAAAGACCATTTTTCACTCTGTGTAACTAACTCTAAGACTCTCTTCGAAGATTGAATCTGAAAATGATTATAACTTGAAAAATAATGTGATTTTGTGTGTGTGTGTTCTCCACTGGGAAAGAGGGACTGATGCCATTGGAATGGAGTTTGGGGGAATTATTCCTCACTTGTCCTTTCTTTTTGGGACAGATGTTTTCCATGGAGCTGGGGTGGAGGGTGGCTACTGCCCCTCAGACGGCTTAACAGAAAATAGGGTTAGAATTAGAAGGAAGAAGCTGGGGTTCATGAGTTCACTCTCTGCTCATTTTAGAGAAGTGTTTCACTTCCTAGCTATAGTTCCAGTTTATTCATCTTGCTTTGCCTTCTGATGTCTCTACAATAGCCAGAGGTTATGAGCATAGACTCTGGAGCAGGATGGGATTGCAATCCAGCTTCCTAGTTATGAGTGAGTGACCTTGAGCAAGAGACTTAACCTTTCAGTACTTCATTTTCCTCATTTGCTAAATGCGCAAAACAGAAGTGTCTGTCTCATGAGCTTTTAGGGAGCATTAAATGTGTGCTTGGTACATGGTAAACACTATAGGACTATCTGTTAATAAATAAAAGGTTAATATTTGAAACTCTCTAATTCTTTAACTTGAGTGCATGTTAGAAAAATCTACAGAGCTCTATAAAATCCAGATACTGGGGTTCAAGCCCACGCCTCCTGAGTTAGAATCACTGGAGGTGAGGTCTGAGAGGATAGACATTTTAAGAGCTCCTCATATGAACCTATAACAAATAACACTACAAAGTAGATATTACTCTTGTTTCAGAGAGAACGCCGAGACTCAGAGCAACTTACCTGTCTTCTAAGATTGCACATCAAATGAGAGGAAAAAGTGTGGTATGAAGATTTTAGAATTTGATTCCAAATTTCTTACTTCTTCCATCATACCATATCTGCCAGATGAAACTATGGAGAAAGGGATTCGGAGAAAGGAGAGAGAGAGTATAAAAGAGAGGTGGGGGCAAGAGACAGAAACAAGGAGGGGAACAAGATAGAGAGGGATGTGGTAACAGTGTGTGGACCTAAGCAAAGCGCATTTTCCTTTCACCTAACTGTTAGGAAACACTGGCAGTGATGGCCATGGGAGAGTTCAAAATGATGTTAACAAAAACAAATGACTTCTTCCATGTTTGCCTTAGGCTCCCTCTGTAGCTGTTGGTTAATAATTCATTAGCCTTGCACGCACATATTAGCGTAAGTATATTTACCTGATGGCCTCTCTTCCTTGGAATTCTGGAGCTATTGGTTCAAAATAATCATCAGAGGGATTCTCAGGGTCTATTTCTTTCTCAATGATCTTATTCTTAGTCCTTTGGTGTTGGAAACAAGATGCTGAGTTCAGGAAAAACAACGGAGAATAACGGCCTTCATTTCCATCTAATTAATCAAGAGGCAATAACATATTGGATCAGTAACGTTAAAGCAATGAGGTAAAGAATTCTTGTTCAGAGTAGTACGGAACGTCTGGGACTTTGAAGCATCCTAGAAAAGTTCTTTCCTAACTTCCCATTACTGAGAAGAAAACTTGATAATTAAGTAAAAAGTAAAAATCCAAAGGCAGTAATATCACAAAAGGTAAACAATAGAATTTTCAACAAAGTATAAATCAAAGGTTTGAATAAAATGCAGTCTAAAAGGTATTTAGAAGAATGAACAAAACCAAGTATTTTGGGGGAAAGCCTTAATATGGCATAAAATTAGCTGTAAACATATTTGTAAACTTAGTATCATTTGACCACAGCAATGCGATTGAACGTAATACTGAACTCTATATGGTACAAGAATTAAAAGTATATGGAGAAATTATATTTTTCAGGATGAATATATGGTCATTTTCTAGATTAAGAAAAAAATGAAGTAGTATTTATTACTAACGGCCTTTAGATATAGACCAGAAGTGACAGAAAGACAGCAATACAGAGTCATATAAGACAACCTCAAATACAGTCAAAGTGGAAGGAACATAAAAAATAATAAGAAGAATATACAAGGGAAAAAGCATTCTAATTCTAGTGTATGTGAAGGAATTCTGGGTTTATGAGAAATTTTTGGTTGTTTTCAAGATAAAGGAAATCTAACTGGGTAATACACTTCTGTAAATATGAATATATGAAAATTTTTCGGAATAATGCTGAAAACTTTCTAATTTTCATTTTGTGATTTCCTTAAATAGTTATCTCTCCTTCTAAAATGGTCCTCCCAGAAACGGGAGGTGGAGGGGGAGTGAGGAAGACACTGATTATTTTGCACTGAGGTCCTCTCTAGCTATGTTTAGTTTACAGTCTGCCCCACATTCTTGGGAGAAGAGTAAGTATTTACTAGGAAGTACTTCTGCTGTATGTGGGTCCTATACTAGCCAAAACCATCTTGAGAACTAATTTATTCCAGCTTGTTCTGATACAAATCGTAAATGTCATTCTTTGAAAACACTTTCAGGGATCCTTGGGAAAAAGTAACATTATTTAATACTATATAATTATAATATGTATTAAAATTATCATTGTATATTTAGAGTGTGTAGTATTATATTAAAGTCTGAAGAATGATTGTTTTTACGTGAAAAATTTTTTTCAGACCATTAAAACTATGAAGTAGAAATAAAAAACTCATTCAGCCTATGATGGGAAATATTTGTTATTTTTCATTTTTAAAAATATATTTATATAACCTTAAGAAAAAATCTTTAATGTGACCAATATCTGTAGACATCAGAGAAAAACACACTATTACTTACATGGTAAGATTTTGTCAAAGTATAATGCCAGTACCAAGTAGAAAAAAGCATCAAAAGCCAATATGGAAAAAGTTGCTAACATTATATATGACTCTCCTGAAAGGTCAGGAAAAGTTACTCCATTCATATTATAATCCAGGCGGATAATCTAAGAGTCAAACAAAAATAATAATAAGTATTTAAAGAAATAAAAATTCAGTATAGCAGCAAAAATTATCATTTTATTAAGTAGCTTTTTCAAGAACTTCTTATAATGACATTATTAGTGAACCAATTTCTATTTTACAGCCATCAAAGGACTGTTAGAAGAAAATACTGATTTAAAAAATACAATGTTCTAAGAATAGGAATTTAAATTATAATTCATTTGCTTGCTTTCATAAAGTCAATGCAATATTGTAAAATATCTATCCTATGCAACAAAGAGATATAAATTTTAGAAAGCATATGAAGAATTCTTTGAAGCATCTTATTACAATACTGATGAAAGAACTCACCTCTTTTTCTAGTGATTACTGCAAATAAAGATTTATAAGGTTGCCCTGTAATAACAGCCACTAAGTTCTAAGCACTGTTCTAAGTACTTTTTATAGTATCCCATTTAATCTTCCTCATAACTCTATGAGGTAGGCCTTATTATTTCTATTTGCATTTTACACATGATGAAACCAAGGCTCAAAGACGTTGAGTAGCTTAACCAGACGAAGTCAAAAATCACATATATTTAAGTATACAAGTAATGTTCACAACGCAGGAAGTCCAGCTCCCAAGCCCAGTTCCTAACCCTAGACACTATACAACTTTGCAATTTATGTTAAAATGTGAACATTTCGTGACAAAGTTGAGTTCATTAAAAAAAATGCAAGGCTGGGTCAACATTTGAAGATCAATCAATGCAATTCAACATCAAATAGATTGAAGGAGAAAATAATGTGGTCAATCTAACAGATGCAGAAAAAGCATTTGATAAACTTCAATATCTACTTATAATTTTAAAAAGTTTTTTCACACACTAAGAGATCTGCCTTAATCTCGTGAATTAAATGTATGAAGGCCCACACCAGACATCATGCTTAATTGTGAAATATTGAAAGCTTTTTCTTTGCCTGCATTCCTAGTCAGCGTTGTACTAGAGGTTCAGATCTGGGCAGTAGGCAAGAAAAATAAATGCATAAGGACTGCAAAAGGAAAAAAAACAAACCATTGTTATTTGTAGACAACATGATTATATAAAAGGAAATCCCAAGATAATACCCTGAAAAAAATTACATATAATGCTGGGTATAATGCCAATGTACAGAAATCAGTTGCATCTCTTTACATTAATGACACACGTTTAGAAATAAGAACTTAAACATAGGTGCTATTTATAATGGCATCAAAAGTATCAAAACTTTTGGAATAAATCAAAACTGTGCAAGACTCTACACTGAAACTAAAACAAGTACTAAGGGAAAATTAATATGAAGATATATTATGTTCATGATAAAATAGTGCCAATTTTCTCCAAATTGATTGAAAAATTCAACTGCATTAAAATCTCAACAGGGGGCAGCTGGATAGCTCAGTCAGTTGATTCCCACATGGGCCACTGTGAGCTGCGCCCTCCACAACTAGATCGAAACAACTACTTGACTTGGAGCTGATGGGTCCTGGAAAAACACACTTAAATAAATAAGTTTAAAACCTCAACAGCTTTACACACACATATGTGTGTGTATGTATAACTTGGTAAGTTAAATTTTACATCATTTGCAAAGAACCTACAGTAGAAATGACCCTCTTGAAAAAGACAATAAAGCGGATGAATTATTACTTCCAGATATGAAGACATATTATAAAGCAAAACAATTAAGACAATGCGACGACACTACAAAGATAGACATATGGGCCAATATGTGATTGGTTGAGTTGTGACAAAGGAAACACTGCAATTCATTTGGGGAAAGGATGTCTTTTTCAATAAATGGAGCTAAAGCAACAGGATTTTCACATAGAAAAATTAATATTGCCTCTACTTATAGATACACAAAAGTTATTTTGAAAAAAATTTTATATCTAAATATAAAAGCAGAGTCAATCATGCTTCCAGAATAAAAAGGTAGAAGAATATCTTCATAATCTTGGGGTAGGCAATGATTTTTTCTCTTTTATTTAAGTATATAAGTATGGTTGGCATACAATCTTATATTGGTTATATTAGTTTCAGATATACAGTACAGTTTTCATACCTCACAATATTATGAGTTCACTAATTCTAGGAATCAGCTGTCACTGTGCAAACTTACCACCATACTATTGACTACATTCCCCTTCCCCTTTTCATCAACCCCTCCCTTCTGGTAACCATCCTTTTGGTCTTGGTTTCTGTGAGTCTATTTTTGTTTTGTTTTGTTTTGCTTCTTGTTTTTAGATTCCACATGTAAGTGAAATTATATGGTATTTGTCTTTCTCTGCCTGACTTATTTCACTTAGCATATGGTTTCTTTCTTTTTCTTTCTTCCTTCCTTTATTTCTGTCTTACTTTTTTAGTTTCAGGTGTACAAAACAATCTAACAGTTAGACATTTACACCCCTCACAAAGTGATAACACCCCCCAAGTCTACTACCCCTCTGACATTGGATATAGCTGTTACAATTTCAATGACTATATTCCCTGTGCTGTACTCTACCTCCTGTGACTACATATATATAGTTAGTGACTGTATATATATAATTAATGACTATATATATATATATATATATATATATATATATACAGTAGTTGACATTCAATGTTATTCCACTTCAGCATATGATTTCTTAAGCAGACACAAAAGTATTCTGTATAAAAGAAAAACTTTACAAACTGAACTTTATCAAAATTAAGAATTTCTGTTCATCAAAACACCACTAAGATAGTAAAAACGTCAGCAACAAATAACTGAAAAATGTCTCATGCTCAGCATATATAAGGAATTCCTACAGAACAATAACGAAAAGATAGAAAACTCAGTAGAAAAAAGCGGGAAAAGAGTTGGATTTTGCAACTTATAAAAAAAGAGAGTCCAAAAAGACAATAATTAGGGAAATGCAAATTAATGCCATGATGTTATATCATTACCTATTTACCAGAATGGCTAAAATTTGGAAGCCAGACAATACGAAATGTTGATGAAGATCTCGAACTCTGAAATACTGTTAGTGCAAAAGTGAACTGATGCAACCATTTTAGAAAAATATTTGGCAGTAGCTATTAAGATCAAAATATATATACTCTAGATTCCACTATTCAACTCCTAGTTATATATCATACAGAACTGAATGCCCATATTTACCAGGAAATATGTCTACAAATTTTTTGCAGAGTTATTAATAATAGTAAAAAACTGGAAAATATTCTTGTCCATCAATAAGAAAATCAATAATACATTGACACAGGAGAATACTACTTAACAGTATAGCTACACACAAACTATGGATGACATCTAAAACCAATGTGGAGTGAAAAAGCCAGGTGTTAAAAAATACACTTTGTACAATATCAGTTATATAAAGTTGAAAATAGGCAAAACTAAAAAATTATATTTCTAAATACATGTCTAGGTGATCATAAAAAGCACGGAAGTCATTATCATAAAACTTTAAGCTCCGCATGGACTATGTAGATGCCCGACCACTGAAGCTGAAGTTGAATCATATTGAAAGTCAATTATAATCAAATATATATATATATATATATATATATATATATATATATATATATATATATATATATATATATATATATATATATATATATATATATACTGTCATGGGATGTGGAGTAAAGCATAGGCAATACAGTCATTAGAATTGTAACAGCTATATATGATGTCAGACAGGTAGTAGATTGGAGGACGGACGTTATCACTTTGTGAGGAGCGTAAATGTCTAACTAGTACATTGTTTTGTACACCTGAAACTAGTAATAATAAAATAAAAACTTTAAGCTCAGGAAGGAGTCTTTAGAGGAGCCTGTCGGGTTGTGGCAACATTCTACTTCTTGATCTAGCTCGGGAGTCGTTTGATTTACTTTATAATTATTTGTTAAACTTTGTATTTATGTCTTGAAAGTTTGTCACATTTGAGGTTTCAAAAAGAAGTTTACACAACAAGTTTTAACAGACTAGCAGAATACTTCGATTATGAGAAGTGAAAAGAAAGATAAATATTTGTATACAGAAATGAAATCAGAAGAAAATATACCTGAGATGTGAAATTTTGGAAGAGTTTCTTATTCATTTCCTCGGGAGATGGTCATTTTTCGTACAATGTAATAATAACATTTTCAAATTTAGCTTTAGAGTAGAATCGTTTAGAACCAAAGCTCTTAATTTGAAAGGCTGTTGATTATGGAAGAGTGATGAAGTATCAAATTCTTTTGAAAGTTCAATAGTACACTAATTAACTCTTCTCTCACCTGGGTCATTCCAGCAGTGAAGGCAAAAGGGCTACAGATACTCAAAATCCACTGCACAGATGAAGGGAGTTGTGTATAAAATGCAGTGATTCCCACAAGCCCCCAAAAGAGAGTGAGGAGAAACACAACCAAATTGGTGAGGGCAGTTTTCCTGAACAACACACTCATCAGGAATGTGAAAGCTATCTGAAAGAGAGAGAGAAGACAGCTGGCTGTTAGATTTAGCTCACCGGGAATCACTGGTAGGTAGCACAATAAAACAAGGATCTTTATATCCTAACATTTTCATCAATGATGAAATATTAAGGTGTAATTATGCTCAGTCCTTCTCTGAACTCCTTTATACACAGGATGCTTATCTGCCGTACTTAAAAGCTGGGCTTTTGTTCTTGAGGAATGGGGTGGGGGAAAGTTGGAGAAGAGCTGAGGAAAGGATGGAGACGCAGACTTGGAAAGATTGAAAGAGACTAAAAGTATCAAAGAACATCAACATACCATCTGCAGAAAACACCCTGGGAAGTGGGAGAAGTTAGAGTTCAGAGAAGGGAGAGGGGATTAACTTGGGAAGTCAGGGCAAGCCGGGATAGGAGAGGGCAGGGAGCTATTGTGCAAAGCTGCCATGTGATAGACACCGTTGGGGGAAGAAAGATGGGTTCACTTCTCCAGTGAGTGTATCCTCGTTAATCATCTACAAAAGTCTTAGATAACTCAGAATAAAAATATTTTTTTGTGATGCATCATTTCATTAATTCAGCTCTTTATGCAAAAGAGAGGTCCAATGCTATTAAGGTTACATCATTTTCTCACACTCAGAGACTTTCTCAAACACACACACACACACGCAAAATAGACATGACAGAAGGAGCGTAATAGCCTGCTAAGACATTATGTTTAGCTACATATAGCTAAGACCTAAAGCAAAGAAAGCGGTCATCAATGCATGAACTTACCAAGGATAAGCCATATAAGAAAATGAGTGTAAATATGATCAGGAAGCCTGTCATGACTATAATTTGGGTAGTTTTTATGATAATTGTAATGATCATGGAAGTAATGAAGATGAAGCCAGAATAGATTAAACTCCAGGAGAGCCTAAATAAAGACAAAAAGTTATTGCAATTATTTTCACTTTATTGAGAAGTATTTAAAACATACAAAAATATCTAAAGAACAGTGCAAGGATTGCCCTTGTACCTACCACCTGGGTTAAGAACGTCATATATTACTAATATTACATTAGCATGGCTGTGATGGTTGGTGCACTGGCGAGGTGTCAGCTCTGTATTCACAAGTTGTAGGCATAGTATGAACATTGTATAAATAGGATCACCTTATATGCATTCTTCTGCACTTTGCCATTATCCATCAACATATATAATAGTATTCATTGCTGTACAGCGGTTCACTGTATGACTATATCCCAATGTACTACCCACAGATATTTAGGCTCTTTCCTTTTTTTTTTTTTTCCTAATGCAGTATTTCTAAGAACAATCTTCCACTTGTCTTTTTTGGGAAAATGCACAAACATTTCTCTTGAAGTAAAACTGCTAAATTAAAGAGAATAAGTATTTTTGTATCTTCAGCTTTATTGTATGTTACCAAAGTGTTCTAATTGTAAAATGTGGATGGAAACATAACAGCTGCCAATCAATCAAGTAACCATGGGAACATTGGGGGGATGAAAATTAGACCATTCTTGAGGATCTCCGTCAGCAGCAATGAAAATTGAAATTTCATAAGTCCATTCTATTTTTGCTATTCCTATTCATGATTTATTTAAACTGATATAAATTATGTTACGACCTTAAGAGTTCACAATTTTGCTTTACATGTGGTCATGTTCATCTTTTTATGATGCAGTAGTTATTAAGAAATAGTGATCTAACAAGCCTGTATAGGGTGTTTTAGAACAAGCTTCTCATTTTACAGATGAGTAAACTGCAGTCCCTATTGTTAGTTAATGGGTATATTCAAGGTCAACAAAGTAAAACAGTTTAACAAAGTTAAGATGACACAACAAGGCTTCTCTCAGTCCAAAGCTTTTTCCTCTACACAAAATTGCCTAATTAAGTAAGAATTCAACAGCTGAAAAAAAAAGTGTAAGTATTAAAACTGGGAACTTGCATCAATATATCCCAGTACAATATGTTTACTGTTGATTTGACTTCTTTTTAAACTCATGTCATTACAATGATTCAGCTTGTGTTAGAAACAGCATTTTTGAAAAAGTATACCACATCCTACAGAATCCACTTCCTGACAACAGAAGGAAATGATAATAGGTAGGAACTGAAAAAACCGTAGAGCAGGGGAATTACAAATACAGGAAATTAAAACAGTACCTAGAAAAAGGAACTCATTGCAGAGAGTTGAGGGTGGGGTTAGGAAAGATATTACTAAACCCAAGAAAACCTTCAGGATAAAAACAAAACAATTCAGACATCACATTTAAAAAATAAATACTGATTCCATTTCACATTTATTACATAAGTTAAAAAAAAGTTATCTATCATAAAATGTATTTGCAATAGACATCCTGTACTTAATAAAAATGTTTCAGAATCTTTTATCTTCTTAGTTTTAATGATATATCTATATTATATACCGGGGGTGGTGCCAAAAAATGTATACAAGTGGACGCTTTGGTCAACGTTGCTCAAGCACGTTGGTTCACCATGATCAAACGTGTCTGGATGCTGATGGTAACCACTTTGAGCATCTCTTGTCATTGCAGAAGTCAAACATGACTTGTATTCATCTTTTGTTATTGGTATATATTGAGTATTATACAATTTTCATACAGTTTTCCTTTCTTAAAATGTGTATACATTTTTTTGGCACCCTCTGTATTTATCCTAAGAATGAATCCACATCTAACTATGCAGTGCCTTTCTGATTTTAATCTAAAGTTGACTTGGGCCTACCTATTTCTGGTGACTGCAGAGATGCTGTCCAAGATATGCCCTAGACTGGAAGACATTCCTTTTTCTACAGATGCCCTCTCTCACCATCCATTCCTTTATACTTCCCCAAATTCCACTACAAAAAAACTCTTCTCCTTCTTTCCTTTTTATATAAAGACACAGTTTCTTCTTTTTCTGTTTCATAGTTCATATATATTAGAATTAAAACTCTTGGTTAAGAAAACATACTTCATAGAAAATTTAAAATTTCCTATACCATAATATTATTTCAAGGAGCAAGTGGCTTGCAAAGGATTGTTCAATAAATACCGTATTTTGCCAGGTGTAATGCACACTTTTTTGTGAGGGAAAAGTAAGGATGTGCATTATACGTGGGTAGTACTAATTCCCTATCTACATAAATGTTTTTAATTCTTTTATTTATGCGAATGAGTTAAAAGTGTAACTCTAGATAGAAATCAATAACGATATCCATATGCCAAATAATACCCTAGAATAAAGATAATTGGTTTTGTTGAACTTACGACCAACTTGCAACAATGAAGAGTTCTTGGCATTCTATGATGAGTAAATATCGTAAATTTGTTACCGGTACATAAAATTTCTTGTACCATAATATGTTAAAAAATAAATGCTAAAATTCCTTTATAATACAAAAAAAACCCAAATACCTAAATGTAAACAAACAAAAATTTAAATTAAAAAATTATGACAAAAGATATCTTCCCTGAAAGTTTAGACCAAAAACATGAGTGCACATTATACACAGGAGCACATTATATGGGCAAAATACAGTAGTTCCTCAGCCATTGCAGATAGTTCAACATTCATAAATAGTTATTTTCTTAATATGGGGATAATGCAGAGAAATATCTCCCAGTAGTCAATATTGAAAACTGTTAGATTTTTTTTTGGTTAAATATATATATTTTTCCTTTTCTTCTTTTTCCTAGATAACATGGATTTTGTAACTGATAATATTCAGAATTCTCTGCTTCAGCCTCTCGGAAGCTCAGAACTTGTAGAGTTTTCATTTTCATCTGCTAATCTTATTTATTATTTTAGTAGGTCTCTGCTTCTACTCCTCAATTATTTGTTTTTATTATAATACAAACACACACCTATAGATATACATACATACATACATACATACATACATACATACACACATATATATTTCAAAACCACTTTAAGCTATTCGGGGAATGGGGCAAGATAGAAATATATCAATATATGAAGAAAATGCTCTTATTAAGCCCTTCCTATATGCCAGCCTATGTGCTGGGAACATTATCTAGACTATCTCTTTTAACCCCAACATATGGTGTGTAGTTGCTCCAAAAAATATATTCCTGGTGACCGAACCTCTCAACACAAGCTAGCCATTACAGGATGATACTTTCTTCAACACGAGCAACTGTCAAGAAATCAAATAACTGTGGGCAGACCAAGCCAGAGAGTTGCAATCAGAGCGCCTGAGTTGGAGTCCCAGCTCTGGCACTCACCGCCATTTGACACTGGGCGACTCCTTTATTTTCTTTGACATTAACGGTAGTTCTATCACAGTGTTAGCGTAACATACTCATGGTACAGAAAAAGTGCTCAGCAAATGATAATCACTATTGTGTCCGGCAAAATTTAACAAAGAACAAAAGATAAAGTAGCCCATGTATCCAGTTTAAGTCATGAGGATCTGAAACAATCAGACTTTTTCACTGTTTCCTCATTTCTCTAATTCCTTTGAACTGCAGGAATTAGCCACTCACCAGAATGCTGAATCTTGTAGACCCATCGTTTTCATCAAATCTTTATGCTTTTTTCTCTCTTTCGTAACATTGAGTGATGCAAAATATACAAATGAGGAGAAGTAAAGCAAGCAGTAGAAAATAAACATCTCACTTTGAAGGATGCCTTTATTAATAAAAGGTAATGACTTCGTATGTGTAGCAGTAACTGACATCAACTGTTCCATCACAGAGTGATTTGTCATGATCTTAAAAACAAAGTGTTTAAACAAACAAAATCATTATTTAAAGTAGAGAAACTGGTGAAATCAATAAGCTATGAGGATTGGACCAATGTCAGTTTCCTGGTTTTAATATTGCCCATAGGTAATGTAAGGTATTACCATCAGGAGACTCTAGTTGAAGGGCACACAGACCTCCTTGGACATTGTTTTTGCAACTTCCTGACATTCTGTAACTACTGAAAATTTTAAAGTTAAAAAAAAAAAGGAATGTGTTTCTTTATCTTAATCAAATTTCAGCATTTGTCGACAGGCTTCATTATATAAACATGCAAAAACCTGAGTATATCTCATCTTTCGTCAAAATCTTGATGCTCCTGGAATTAGTTTACATTACTTATGAGAACTTTTCTTACTTGTATAATAGCAGCATTAATTGCAGTCTGTAAAGTCATAAATCCCTCATTCCAGTACTTGTCCAGTGCACATACAAACTTATCTTCACTATCCCAACAGTAAGCTGTAAGCACAAAGGAAAGCAGAAGCAACATGATGAAGGCAACTGGAGAATAAGAAACAAGAATCCAAGAGAAAATAACCTAGAGGTGGCCCTGCCAGTCGGAATCTTTACGCACACACAAATGAAAGTTCGTAATAAGGTAACTTTATTCATGGGACCACAGCGCCCATAGGGAGGCATAGAAAATAAAAAGCTGATGAAAGCTCCAACCTTGCTGTGCCTGGAAACACCAAATGTGCACCAGCGCCTGAGCTTTTTCTGTGTTCAAATGTTCTCCTTCCAGGTGAATTTTGGGCTCACTCTTCCCCTCCATCCTGCCCTCTTCTTAAAAGTAAACTCACCGTGGATGTCTTTCCTGGCCATCATAAATAAAAATATCTAAAATAGCTCTTTCAGTCTCTCTCTTCTATCCCTGCTTTGTTTTACTTTGTTGCTTTATCACCAGCCGGCAGAGTGCACGGTTTTCCCCATTCCCTGTCCTTGATTGTAAAGATTCGTGCTAGCAGACTCCGTGCTGTGTTCAAGGACAGTGTGGACACACAGCAGACCCTCAGTGAATGAATGGAAAAGAACCAATTCTATTAATCACATCAATTCTGTTTCCCAAGGGGTCCTCTAATCCATTCATCTCTCTTCTTCTCGGCTGCCTCCACGCTGGTCTAAGCCACCATTGGCTCACTAGCACATTTTATTCATTTTATTGCATTCTCCCTCCCTGACTCCTCTGCAATCCATTCTCAGGGCTCCATCCGCAATGCTACCTTAGGCTCGGAAATCTAATCACACCTCTGTCCTGAATAAAGTACCCCGATGGCTCTCCCTTGCCTTAAGATTAAAGGATGCACAGGATCTAGCCCCTGAATAACTGCAGCCTCCTTCTCCCATCACATTCCTTTTCGTGTTCTCTGTTTAGACTGATCTTCTTCCACATACACCAACAGATACCCTTTTGCACCTCAGCGCCTTCACACTGGCCCTTCTATCTGAACACAATGCCTCCAGACCTCACATGTGCTATTCCTTCTGATGTTAATTTAAACATCACTTCCCCAGATAGGACTTCTCGAATCCCAAACCTGAGATCCCTGGTCTGAGTCCATTCCAGGACCTCCCTAGCATTTATCATTAACTGCTGACTAGATGTCTTTCCTGCTAGACTGGAATCTCACCAGAGACAGGGACCTATCAGCCTTGATTGCCCTCTGCGTCCTTTGCAGCATACGCCTGTGAGCTCAACCACGCTCTAGTGGGATAATAGGATAATACGATTGACCTTGGAAGCAGTTCAGCAATCAAATGTGCTTTTGCATTTTCTCCTATGCCATTGAAAAGCATCTCTGTTGGCCATCTCAACCGGTTCTTTATGTTAAAAACATGAACAATGCCATAATGATATTTTATAAGGAAAGTCACCTGAGAAATGTTCTTCATTCGAAAATGGAATGGTAGTTCCCTGCAAACATTTTAACTTATAAGAAAAAGTGTCATTAAAGATGATTCCCATTGCATTTGGTAAATGGTCTAAAAGCATTTTATCCAGAAATTGTTGATTTGGTGCCCCAATGACTTTTCTTCCTGTGAATTACAAAGTAGAAATAGACACCGAAGATTGTTAGTTTCACTGAAACACAATGTGATACCCAACTGTGTCATCATATATTTTTCATTAGAATTAAAATTTTTTCCCATTTAAATAAAACTTAAATCAAAAGGCAAGGGGGGAATTTTGTTTCAATGTTTTAGAGTCTAGAATCAGGAGACATGCATGAGAAATTAAGTGTTCTCTTTTAATCATGAGAAGTCTTAGGGCAAATTTTAGGTACATCAAAAGATTATGCCAGGATAAGCATGTGTAAGATAATTGGAATGCAGAAGAAATCAGAGTTACTGAAGCAAAGGCCCCTCATGTAATCTTTGGCTTAGACAGGGAACAAGAGCACAGTGACACCGTTAGCTAACAGCCAGAATTTCACCTGTTAGATACTGAGGATTAAAAATCAGATAACCAGACTGCCCCAATTTGCCCAGGACTAAACTACTCAGTTACATAGTGACCTCATTTAGAATTAAGGCCTTTAAAGATGTTTACAAATTACACCAAGCACAGATCATCTTTAGATTATCCGTCCTTACTTTTCATAGTTTTGAAATTATTTTTTTTTTAAGTTTATTGGGATGAAAATGGCTAGTAAAGTTACATATGTTTCAAGTGTACAATTCTGTAAAGATCATCTATATATCATATTTTTAAATAAATAAACATGATCTAATTTCTTTCATTTAGATGTTTTCTTTTCATGAGTAATAAATCATAATCATTGTAGTCCCATGTTAAAAACACCCATATCTACCAATGGCGTATTTTTCCTAGACACTATTCTGCAAATCTGGAATTATAAATCTATTGTTTTAGTTAAATTTCAATAGAAATCTGGGCCTCCCTGAAACGGGGCACCCATCAAGCTGAAAGGGTTTACAAGGTTAATAATGGCTGTTAGAGAAAGAAAAAAATTAACCAAATTGGTATGCTACTTTGATACCTAAATAATTAGCATAATGAATCACTGTAACTTCAAATTAAATATGTACACATCTTATCAAAAATATAAAACAATATCAGTAATTCTTTTTTGTCATTAGTATACTTACCTTTCCAAAAGGGAGCAAATGCAGTTTTATTCATTATCTGCTCAGTTATATTAGAGATCGGTGTGTACACAACAATTGTAGAAGAGCTATTAAATTTATCTACTCTCCCCAGATCCTGAGGAGGCATTTCAGGATACAGCATACTGTTGAAATATGAAAATAAACCCATATAGAGTCCTAGAAATATTGGGAACCCCCATTCCTATAACACAGATGGGGGAAAAAAAGAACAAATTTAGGTTATATCCCCTTCAAGATCTCCATCAACAGCAAAGAAATAAAGACAAATTCAAATTTTGCCATATACTTGACTTCTCTTTGCTCTCCACTCTTCAGAACAAAGGGAACCCAATGCAAGACACATACTGGGATAGTTGCCACATACACCATTCTCCAATATTAGAACCACACTAAATCATGAACTACTGTGGGAGCCATCGTATAAACTAACAGGAGGACTAACAGGTTGACAATTTCTGTATGCATGAGCATTTGACTCGAAAAGTCTCAGAGACACAGATGATCCCAGACAGAGTTCATGGTGTTAAATATTCTTGTTAGTTGTCATAACCTTTTATTGGAAATCAAAGAAAATGAAAACGAACTGAGTGGTAAAGACAGTCTAGTGTTTCACCAATATCAGTAATCTCTTCCTGCATGGCACAACGCTAGAATATATTTCCAGCCTCTGGAAATTAAGCAGGAGCAAGTGATTGAGTTCTGGCCAATGGAATGTGGGCAGAAGTGAAAGACGCCACTTCCAGGCCTGGCTCATGGCAACTTGCACAACTTTCTATGTTCTTTCTGTGTCTAAGTTTCACTACTTTCTGATTTTCTGACTGGATTCAGAAGAGCCAGTGAAGATCTCCAAGGCCTAGGGAGATGACAGGACCCCTAGAAAAAGGAGTCTGGGTCCTGGGCTGATTGTGTGGAGAAGATTCCTTCACCTCCCCAACCCACTTCCCTTTCACTGCTAACCTTATTTAGACTGTGAAAAGATGAGAAAACAAACCTTTGCTGTGTTGAGCCACTGAGATTTGGGGCTGTTACCTGTAGATAGCCCACATACCTAATTCAAACTGACAATCAGTGGTCAGTGTACTTGGTCATAATTCTTGGAAACAATCTCTATGTAGGTAACTCATGGCCTTGAAAATAAGACCCCAAAATTAAAATTCCTTGATTTCTGCTAGGCACTACTTTTATTGTTTCTTGACTCTAAGTGTATTACAAGGAAATTATAGCAACTTGAACAGTTGTTATAATTCACCATATAATTAAATTTTCACTTAATCTCATTTTTAAAAAAATGAATAAATACCTTTAGTCTTTATAATTCTACGTTATGACTGCTGTTGAGTCTCTCAATTCAACAAGTACACCACTAGAGACAACCTCAAAAATCAGTAAATCCAGTCTGTTTCTTAAAATATAAGAGAACCACTAGGCAATGAAGTACAAGAATAATACTAACTGCAAAAAGAGGCAAACTTTCAAACATACCAATAAGCTCTCTCTTTTCATCCTCCATTTCTTAAGAAAATTTTTGCACAAAAGTGCTTGAGTTTGTTGACAGACATTTTTCTGTTTCCTGAGCATTTAGCCTGTATGTTAAACGAATAAGGAGAAAGTAAACATGGTGGAGCATAAACTAGAAAAAAAAAACTGTAATAA
This sequence comes from Rhinolophus sinicus, assembly GCF_057876585.1. NCBI lineage: Eukaryota > Metazoa > Chordata > Mammalia > Chiroptera > Rhinolophidae > Rhinolophus > Rhinolophus sinicus. Next base: position 48,184,507 of record NC_142512.1, read on the forward strand.
GAAAAACCTTCATCATATTTTTGGGGAAAGTACTTCCTACCTTTAAGAACTACAAAAAAAATGGATTTTGAATATTATTTCTATAACTCATGACTATAAATGTTTACATCAAATATACTCACTATAAGCTAGTTGGTGGGGGAATGGTGGGGAGATGGAGTGACTATTATCACAATTTTGGAATAATACAGAATATGACAATGGAAAAGATATCATTAGATATTATATCTTCAGAATCTATAAGATACTTCACCTTTGTGACCTTTTATAACAGAAATTCAACTATATGAATAGAGTATTTGAATTGTATCTCATTTGATTAATAATTTCTTGTCCTTTGAATTTAAATAAAAATCCCAGAATTTACATTAAATTAACATCAAAATTGTGATTATTTAAGCTCATTTTAATAATTAATTGTGTCCATTAGATGCAACCCCAATGAGATATTTTCTTGTGGTATTTACCTTCCAGATTCACTTGAACAACTTTTATCAAAAGAGTTAGGCCATGGGATAATAATGCAGACATAAATCTACTTAAAACTTGATGTTGATACACAGGAAGAATAAAACAATTTATCTTAATTTTCTGAATTCAGAAGTCCCTGAATAACTGAGGGAATAACTACAAAATACGTTTTTAAAAAGAAAGAAAGAAGACAGGAAAGCAGGAAGGAGAGAGAGAGAGAGAGGAAATAAATCACATGGGAAAGTAATTTTGCCCAAATGTTTACAAATAAACCGACAGAGATGATTTTTTTCAGTTTTTAAAACATCAAAATTAAATTCTTTTTTTAAATTTGCATATCACAATATTCAGACAATTCTCCCTCAACTAGTATGGAAGCAAATTTTACCATTTTCCTATATTCTACTGTTGTATCTACACAATAGATTTGGTTGGGAAAAAATAGAAAAAATTTTGTCACTAGGTCTTCAGTATAAAACACATAAGTATTTAGAAACATCTGAAAAACAGATTGATTTTTAACAGTGTCTACCCACATATTTGGCATAGCACAACGAAACAGAGCGGTACTTACGGTCAGGAAAATCAAAAAAAAGTACTCTGGAAATAGTTTCAAAGCACAGTTCTCTTTTTTCGAAGGCAACGATTAAAATTTCTTTATTGCCATTTCTGCATGTATTCCTTTGATGGGTGCCAACTCCTAACAGTTCGTATTCAGGCTGCTTTCAGGAAAGGGTGTAGTCAGACCAAGCTGCACGTGAAGATCTTGTGTTATTTTTCTGTCTTTTCTTCCGTAAGCCAATTATTCTACACTGTTCTGTGGTTGGTTAGGAATAAAACAAACCCTGTGTTTGTCCACTTGGCCTTTCAACTCCAGGGATAAAGGGACAATGGTAAACAAGGAAAACGGAGCTAGCTTTTGAGGCATGATGAGACCAAGATGGGGAAAAGAACAATAAATAAAAACAACTAAACAAACAAAGTCGTTAAATTTGTATGAGGAATCTTTAGATATTTTGTTCACTAACACAAAAACACAACTGCCAATGTTATGGTTGACTAATTTAGACTAAATGCAGAATGTACTAGAGCTGAACGTTTTTTGCTTAATAAAGCTAAGGAATCCATTTGTCTGCCTTGGAGAAACACCTAACTTGGACAAATAAGAATAATAAACAAATTCCTTTTTCCTGTCCTGTTGATAGCGGGTGCAGTATTTCATAAGGCAACTGAACAAAATAAAAGTAAGTGGATTACTAAGGACTGAAAAACATGAAATGATGCAGGTCAATTTTTATGCATGACTAGGGAAAAAAAATCTGAAATTTATTCAATTACTATTACATAGTTTATCTCGCTCTGTAAAGAGTTGCAAACTTTTCTTGACCTGCCAAAGTAAATGGCAAACAGGAAACCAAAGTTCATGAATTGGGAAATCTCAAATATTTGACATGGCTCCCAATCCACAGATGTTAATAATCATAAAGTTGAGAGATGTTCTGGAGAAGAGAGGGATAATTTTTTTTTTTAATTTAAAGCCATATTATATATATATATTTTTCTCATTGGTAATTAGTTCTATGTTTTAAAATAGTCAGCAGTGAAATATTATACCTTTTACGTTTAAACATGGCAAAAACAAAGGTAATAAAGATGTACTAAAGGTCTCATGGTGGAGGAGGGTAGGTAGAAGGTTGCAAACACTGATAAAATTTTGTATCAGTAATAGGTCAATAGTCCAAACAAAAATTCTAAGTTTCTTTTAAATTACCTGAAATTTTCTTCTTCTGTTTTTTTGTATTTCAGGTTTTTATTCATTTTCTTGGTGATGTTGTTTGAGACCCTATAAACTCTATTTTGGGAATCATTTTCCCACTATGCCATTCTTACAATTGCATTAAAATTCACAACTATGATATCGATAATTATTTAAATATTTTACTAGGTTCACTTTTTATCATTTTTTGTGTGTGTATTTTTTGTGTTCTTCTTCCTTGACTTCTTTACTCTGATCTATATTTTTTATTTGGGGTATCATTTTCCTTATTTAAACCTGAAGATTTCCCCGTAACTATGACCTAATTTGACAAGGAAGCACCCAGCCTCCAGGTAGAAGCACATTGAAATGGTGGGGGAAATCTATCTAAAATAGAAGTTCAGATATAGAATCAAACTTTAAAAGGGAAGAAGGAAAAGATAAAGAAAGTAAGAATCAATAGAAGAAACAAAGAGAAAAGAAAGCACATCCACAGGTGTTAAAAAAGGGAGAACTTAAAGCCAGAACTGTGAGTAGTATGTCAGAAATCCAGCAGTCCGTAAGGTGTTCTCATACCCGTGACCTGGACTTGGTGATTGACAGGTTATAAAGTTGGACTTTCAAACTCTGCATGAGTCCAGAAGCTTCACAGGACTGTTCAGTGTTAGAAATAAGAGACTAGAAAAACTTCACCTACGACCCCAAGGAAAAGTAAGGCTATGTAATATTTGCCCAATCTCTGGGTTAAAAACAAAACAAAACATATCCTCCACAGTAAATGAAAAGCCCAAGCATATGTAGCACATGTCAGATACAGGACACAGGAGCAGCATCTGAATTTATTCTCCCTGCAGAGAAATGTGTTTAAGAACAAAATCATGGTAGTGAATGTATGCTCTCTAGAGCCAAACTTGGGTTCGAATTCTGACTCTGCCACAGCTATGTGACTTTGTACAAACTATTTAACTTTCTCCCTTCAGTTTTTTTCATCCATAAAAATTGAGATAACAGTTTACATATATATGGTCACTTGGAGAATTAAACTCATCAATATAAGCAAAGTTCATAGAACAATGGCTGGAAAATTGTAAAAGCTCAAAAATATTACTTGTTGCTAATACTCCTACTATTTCTCCTCCTCCTCCTCCTATTACGACTATTATCCTGGAGCCTCATATATTTAGGGGAAAAAATCTGAAATTTATTCAATTGCTATATATATATTCTCTCTATATATATACATTCTTAAAATGTAAGAGAATATAGGAGGAATATATATATATATTGCTCCTAGCAGCTAAGCTCATAAGCAAAAGTCCACCATGAAAGAGAATCAGAACCCAAAATGATGGGACTGTTACCATGTTTCCCTGAAAATAAGACCTAGCTGGACAATCAGCTCTAATGTGTCTTTTGGAGCAAAACTTAATATGAGACCCGGTCTTATTTTACTATAATATAAGACCAGATCTTATATAATATACACTGTGTTCACTGTGGATGTCAAGGCCAACAAGCACCAGATGAACTGGCTGTGAAGAAGCTCCATGACCTTGACCTGGCCAAGGTCAACACCCTGATCAGGCCTGATGGAAAGAGAAGGCATACGTTCGGCTGGCTCCTGACTATGATGCTTTGGACGTTGCCAACAAAATTGGGATCATCTAAACTGAGTCCAGCTGGCTAATTCTAAACATAAAAATTTTTCACTGAAAAAAAAAAAAAAAAAAGAATTTTACAGAACTGAGGATATAGCCCTTGGATTAGAAAAAGAAACAAAAATCCGAACACTATTTTGTAGTGGGCTTTCAAAACACAAGAAAGAGAGAGGAGACAGAGAAACATTAAAAAACAATAGAAAAGACATATTATCAACTAAGGATCAACAGTTAACCAAAAGATGTCATAAAACAATGGAATAGTGTCCTCAAAGAGCTGAGGGAAAATGAACTGTTAACCTCAAATTCTATATCCAGCTAACTGTACCTGAAATAACGTTATCTTCAGAGAGAATTTACCTCTTACACAGCCAGTCTTAAAGAATGTACTTCATAGCAAAAAATAATTATTTAAAAGTAAATTGAATTTTTACAGAAAGATTTGAGTACCAGAAGGATTAAATAAGTTGCCAAAACTAAGCACTCATTGACTGTTTGACTGTAAGCAATAATTTTGTGTGTGTAAATTTCCCATCAATCTACACAGTTTTCAGCCTGTACTGATGGAATCTTATGCATTTCTATGATTTTGTAGAGTTGTAATTGCTGGTTAAGAAGAGAGACAGAGTTGGTATGGGAGTGGAGAATACTAGGGGTTTTCACATGTGTATTATGTCATTGTTTTCCTCAAAAGTTATCTAAATTACTGTTCTTTTCAGACTTGTCAGTAGAAATTCTCCCATTTCACTCAAAAAGCAGCACTTCTGAGCTGCAATCTTAAAGATAATACCGGCTGGTGGGGAGGCATTTGACAGAGTATGTTGCTGGGTAAGGGAGCAGCAGTGATGATGGGATCAGCTGCACAGGTGTGGACATTGGTCTTATACAGGTGCAGGCATGTTCATTCTTGCTTAAGAAGAAAGAGTGTATAGGTACAGGGGAACCTGGTTGGTTGCTGAGGCTATGACAGCTTATGAAGACATTCTTATCTAATTGCTTCCACTTTCACAGTCAAGTGGGAAGCAAGGTCTCGGCAGGCAGAACTGAGGCTCCACTTGAAGGCAGTGATTTGATCATTCATTGAAGGTGACACTAGTCATTTTGTTCACGTGTATCTTCTCCCTACGACAGGTGTAACCAAGGTGGGTTTTGCCAGGCAATTATGAAGGGTGAGAGGGTCAAGTGTTGACAGTGTGTATAAGGGAGTGGCTACTGGCTGAGGTAAGCCACTGCCTTAAAAGGTTGAGGCTTCCTAAGAGGAGATGGTAGATGCCTCTTCTTTCTTGCCAACTTCTTTTGATCCACTGGCTCCCAAATGATGCTTTGAGGCACATGGCTGAACACTGTGTCCAGAAAGGTAGTGAACTTTGGACTTGGCTATCTAAGAGTATATCAAGGGTTTATTGAAGTACAACAAAATATGTGGTCATGGTTCAGTTTCTAAATAAAGAAACTAGAACTTAGTAGTTTGGCAGCATATTAGAGCAAACCACGAGTTTTCCGGAATTTTAGCTGCAGCAGTAACTTTAGCCATCTCTTTCTTCTCCTTTTTGCATGTTTTTCTCTTACAAACTTCAATGTTTTGCTTGTCTGCTTTATGAACACGTACAGGCATTCATTTGTGGCCAGAGGCACTAGGATCAACTATCAGGATCATACCAGCATTACCCTGGAACAAAATCTCAGCACCAAGAGTTTGCAGACCTCTCTGTAGAGCTCCCCCAGCTGCCAGCATCTCGGCACCTGCTCAGACCTCTGGGACAGAGCTGGAATGATTCCTGCCTGGGAATGGCACTGCTCCAGCTCCAATCCTTGTGACCCTCCAGTTTGGAGTAACATGATGTAAGTGCAGTTGCTGTAGGTGCAGTTGCTAGAGGCCCACCCCCATGAGCCTGCCCAAAGGAGATAAAGCTGTCCCCAGAAAAAGGAGAAATTGTTGAGCTCAGTAAACACTTCCAAATGTGACTAATACAGATTTTTAAAAAGTATTTTGAAGATCTTCCCTGTTTCTAGAATTAACTGTTTCTTTCTTTAGAGAGCCTTGCTGATTATTCTACTCAGGTTCAATCTGTAATATAATTCTCCTCTTGTGGCCAGTGATTTTTGTCATGAATGGCCCATATTACAGAGGTCTAGATAGCCCAGCATGGTGGTTGCTATAGACTTGCTTGGCAAGGGATTACATCAATTTTTTCCGCAGTGCCCATAATGCATGGTGCGGTCACCACAGGGGTGGTGTTAACCAGGCCACAGGGCCTGCTGAGACTCTGTTCTCTGCTACGGAAATAAACACGCCAAGCCGATGGCACAGACATAGGTGGACCGGAGAGTCTCTCCCCAGGTGTGGAAGAGCAACATGGCTAAGTTCTTACAATCCAAATACCCATTTTCCATGACCACCACCAACCATCTCATATGTCATCATGTTTTTCATCCCAGTAGGCTTTTATTAGTTTCATTTCAGGTTGAAGTTTACAGACTGGTTTATACTGGATGCATTTCAGGTTAAGCTCTTCCCAAATGAGATATGGGAAAGTAGCATACTCAGATGGATAAGCTGCGTCCAAATCCAACTTTTAAGTTTGCCAGTTGAAAGAAATGCCATTGATGGAAGGAATTTAGACACTAATGACTTGGATATCCTTGACCTTATCTATCTTCTAGACCTTTTTTTTCTATCACCACATATGGACCCATCTTACTGGGGTCTGCAGCATTGTCCACTAAATACAAAAATTAGACATGAACTTTTTTATTTGCATTATGTGCCCAGTGCAGAGGCTCGTATGGTAGGTGGTTAAGTATTTGCTGAAGTAAATTTTACAATATATACGCTGTATCAAAAAAGTTTTATTTTCGTTAAGAAAATGAAAAAGCTAAAGAAGTTATATATATATATATATATATATATATATATATATATACACACACACACACACACACACACACACACACACATTATACGTATCGCCTTGAAACCTAAACATTACTGTTGGTGGTTTAGAAGCTCTCAAGGACTGTAAGTTATAACCTAATGGTTAAGTTCTCCCCCTTGGATCTCCAACAGCCTCTAGCAATACGTAAACTATTCAATATGACAAGAAACCTCTGTGAACATTTTTATGTCCGCTTCTACGATAAAGTATGCACTTTTGTTATCCTTTATTTCTTCACCAATAAATCTGTGATAGAGATTCCTGGCCACAGAACTTACAGACTTTTTGGTTGATATAGTATCTTATGTTTACTGACTATAGCCTTGTTGATTTCTTTAATAACATCATTCATGTGACAATAGGTTAAGTGAGATTTCATATACACACGGATACCATTGAACTCATTAGAAGTCATGAATGATATTTATTAAGTATTTCTTTCTGTGTGTAAATTTCTCAAATTTGGTTCTTCAGAGTCAAGATCTGTTCTCTTAATAAAGCTCTAGGTTACTGTTAGTTGAGGCCAATGGGAGGAGTGTTTTCTGTGAGATGTTCCAAATCCTTAAAATCTTCAAGCAATTCAGAGTTCCTTGAGTGAACTGGAAGTTTGTTCTTATGCTGAATTTCCAAGTCCTGTTTATTTAATTCATTTACTACAATGATGTCATCACCTATTTTATTTACTATGGTCTTCAAGGTAGGCTCTTGACCACAGCTTCTTAATGATATTTTTTAATACTACCGATCTTTTCATTAATATGAGACCATAATTGTTCCAGATATAAGGAGGCCATCCTTTGTTGTCTTTCACTCTAGTCCAGGAGAAAAAGCCAATGTCATCATTTTTTTTTTTCTTTTCTTCCTATTTTTTTTTGGGGGGGAGGGTGGGGTAAGCTAACTCTTCTCTTTGTCTTTCTCTCCTTTTCTCTCTGTAGGATAAGTAAATACAAGATTCCTCAGAAACTAAGGCTCTCCTCACTTAAATTGCTAACACAGCCAGGGGATGGCTTTGGCTGAGTATCCAAAGTCCTTCCTAGTATTTTTTTTGTTTTTAATTCCCAGGACCCTCAAGCTGGCTCTGAGGGTGAAACTAGAACAATATGGTAGTACTTGGTAGAATGACCATTTAGCTAAGCATTTTGTTCATCAGCCTAACCTTTCCCATCTTTTTAGTGATAGAGCAGGTTTTCCTTTAGCTTGATCACGCTTTTAATACTCTTCCAACCGAGGGGGGAGGACATAATACCGTGTGTCCCCAAAATTAAGACCTAGCTGGACAATCAACTCTAATGCACCTTTTGGAGCAAAAATTAATATAAGACTGGGTCTTATATAATAATATAATAAATATAATATAATATAATGTAATGTAATGTAATGTAATGTAATGTAATGTAATGTAATGTAATGTAATGTAATATAACATAAAGATTGGGTCTTATATTAATTTTTGCTCCAAAAGATGCCTTAGAGCTGATTGTCTGGTGTCATGCAGGGACTCAGCTCCCGCTCCCCACATAAGAACACAGGATATGGTGTGGCCAAAAAGGAACACTCACGGAACCATAGATAGGGGAGTCATACCACTATAGTCTCGCTGGCGGCTGGGTTGGAGACACAGGAAGCAGGAGCCACACGATCCGCAATCCGCCATCCGCTTCTCTGTCAACCAACCCCACTTGCTAACTGCAATCCATGCCTGCTAGGGCAGCCATGGCAGTTATGTTAGTGGCTAATGGCTAACTGGTAACAGCTGATGGCCAACTGGTCACAGCTGATGGCCATCTACTACCCTTTCCATGTGAGGTCAAGAGCTTGGAACTGCTCTCTTGGCTCTCTCCCCACACTGGCTAGGTCTAATTTTTGGGGAAACAGGGTAGATGTTTTCAGATTCCACTTCAGTTTCCATCAGTCACATTGCTCACGGATTAGAGAGATACATGCTAGCTCCTGGGATCTTCCTTTAGTTTAGCAAATAATTGTTTGAGATGCTAACAAAGTTATTTGGGAATTGAAATAACAGTCTGAGATCTTTCTTAGTTCCATTTCTGACATCTTTTTGGGTTCTGTTTTGTATGTTTGTGTTAGTACGTAAGAGTGTGGGCATTAGAAAATGGTATTTCACTTATCACTGCTAGCAGTCTCCAATTCCTTCCTTTCTTGGGAAATTTCTGCGTCAGAGGAGCCGCCTGTCATAAAGTCAGGGGACAGGCTGTAGTGTACGGGCAAAACTCAGCGAGACTTCTGCTGGAAGCTTACACACATACTCAGGAATTCCAGGAATGTATTCCAAGTGATTAAGTGGATAATTAATTGCCAAAGATCTACATGCAGCATTCTTAGTTGCAGTACTATTACAACAGGGAAATGTAGAATCAACCTATGTAACTTTCAACTGATTCTTAACTAAAATTTTTGGGTACATCCACACATTGAAATAATACAGACATTACAAACATGACGCAGATCTATAATAAACCGGAAAAGATCTGATGTTCATAATATGTTGTTAAATAAGACAATTACAACACAAGATATATTATCCAGTGTGAATATATGATAGAAACACATTTTAGCTAAGCAAGAAAATTCTTGTATATTTTAGACCTTGTTTTACAGAGAACATGTATCATGTCAAACTATTTAAGATGGTGGCTGAGCTAGCAAGCGCGGGTTGCAGAAAGGTGGATGCTGCCAGCGAGAATATAGTGGTATGACTCCCCTATCTGTGTCTCCGTGGGTGTTCCTTTTTGGCCTAGCCACATCCTGCGTTATGTGGGGAGCAGGAGCAGAGACCCCGCAGGCCACCCCGCACGACAAGGACATTTTGTAAACATTGAGCAATAACTTCCCCATCCACCCCTTCCTCTTGTTCCTGGTACCTCTGTTCTTCGTCTCCATGAATTTGCCTATTCTATGTATTTCATATCAGTGTTCATATTAATACAATATTCGTGGCTAGTTTATTTCAAGCCAATTTTATATTTTACCGTAATTTTTTGTTTTTAATCAAATGGATTGAGACATTGAGAATCTCTGGGCAGTAAGTGCCCCTTCATTTTATTTGCAGCCACTGGTACTTTTTACCTAATCCACAGCAATCCTGATAGATCTTTCTGTATCCATCCCATCAGGATTTTGCACTGCTCTGCTTCACACTCTGCATGTTGCAAAGATTTACAAGTCAGCAACTGCAGGCGACTGCTGCCTTCCCAAACTTATCATCTCACTGCTGCTTCTAACTTTGCTCTCAAGGTGGTTTCCATGGCAGTTGGCTCTCCTGCCATTTATGGAACAAGCCAGTTTGCACAGACGTTGTTGCTTGCCTGACCTCCTCTCCTTCTAGGTGTCCCATGGGTCACTGTTGTGCAGGGTGTCATGCGGAGTCTCAGCTCCTGCTCCCTGCACAAAAATGCAGGATATGGTGAGGCCAAAAAGGAACACCCATGGAGCCATAGATAGGGGAGTCATACCACTATATTCTCACTGGCGGCTGGGTTGGAGACACAGGAAGCAGGAGCCACACGATCCACAACCTGCCGTCCACTTCTCTGCAATCCGCAACCGGCATTCCGCCGTGCTAACTGCAATCCGTGCTTGTCAGCCACCATCTTCTTGCTAGCCCCCATTTGCTGCTAGCGTAGCCACGGCTGTTATATTAGTGGCCAATGGCTCACTGGTTATAGCTGACGGCCAACTAGCCACAGCTGATGGCCATCCGATCACAGTTGATGGCCATTTACTACCTGAGCCAGCACCTTTCCACGTGAGGCCGAGAGCCTGGAAACTGCACTCCTGGCTCTGTCCCCACACTCACTTTTAGGCTGACTTTTCCAGCTTTACTGAGATCTAACTGACACATAACATTGTGTAAGTTTCAGATGTACAACTGCTCATTTGATATACTTAAATATTGCAAAATAATTACCACCATATTCTTAGTTAACACTGCCATCATCTCACCACATAATTATCTTCTTTTGTGGTGAAAACATTTAAGATTTACTCTCTTAGCAACTCTGAAGTATGTAATACTTTATTGTTAACTGTAACCACGCTGCACTTTAGATCCCCAGAACTTACTCATCTTACAACCCAACATCTCCCCATTTCCTTCACCCCCAGCTGCTGGTAACCACGATTCTCCTCTTTGTTCCTGTGAGTTTGGCTCTGCAGAGTCCACATATAAGTAATATCATACAGTATGTCTTTCTCTGTCACTTATTTGCCTTAGCATAATGCCATCAAGGTGCATGACGCCGTCACGAATAGCAGGATTTCCTTCTTTCTCACGGCTACATACTCTTCCAGTGTATACATATTCTATATCTTCTTTATCCATTCATCTGTCGAAGGACACTTAGATTGTTTTCACATCTTAGCTATTATGAATAATGCTGCAATGAACATGGGAATGCAGGTATCTTTTCAACATCCGGTTTTCATTTCCTTTGGATATATACCCAGTAGTGGGATTACTGGATCATATGGTAGTTCTAGTTTTCATTTTCTAAGGAACTTTCATACTGTTTCCCAATATGTAGCAATCTGCATTCCCACCCACAGTGCACAAGTTCCCTTTTCTCCACATCCTTGCCAACACTTTTTACCTCCTATCTCTTTGATGAATAGGCTGACATTTCAGTTGGGATTCCTGAATCATACTTAATTAGTATAAATTCTAACCCTCACCACATGAGGGTAGCTCAGGTTTGGTTTCCTTCTTCCAAGTCCAGTGTCCAGGACAGCTTCTCCAGGTAGTGGGCACTGCATGTCATGTCCCCTGCTCCAGCCGAGGCAGCCTTTATTAGAAGCTGGCTTCATGCAGCAGCCATGGTTCCAAGTCCTCACTTCTCATTACCTTTAGCCCCTTTTCCCGTCCACACGTAGGCACAGAAATCCCAGTCTCAGCCTTTGGGATTCCCACCCAGGTCCAGGTTCAATTATCATGGCACAACACAAGCCGAAGCTTACTGCTTTGCTGGTATAATATTTAAGTGGTTTTGTATATTTTATCCAGAATGTCATGTGTTTGCAATGGGAGGAAGATCTGTGTTAAAAGACGTGAACTCTATAGGTTAAGCTCTATATGTGGGTTTTACTGAGTCTGGCGAGTATGGTGCTTACCAGCTGCTTCCTGGGAAACTCCCCTCCTGAGGGATGAGGGCACAGGCTGTTCTTAATGTAGGGCCATAATCTGTATCATGGAAACAAGGCCAGAGCACATGCAGCCTATGTGTTGCGGGTTGTAAAAAGCTCAGTTCAAACAGAGACAAAGCCAATCACAAGCTCTGGCTCTCTGAAAACTGAACTGGGAAATACAGATGGTGCAAAATATGCACCAAGAGAGTTAAGAAGGCAGGACGGACAATGGAGGCCATGGGGTAAGTTAAAGCCGGAAGTAAACAAAAGCTTTAAGTAAGCATAAGGAGGAGGTGGAGTACCAAGCAGTGGGTGCTGTAGGCAGCTAATTGGGAGAAGTAAGAGCAGACCGACAAGCACAGCAGAGCAAGAAGCTGACTCTCCATCACTGGTGGCGTGTTCTGTTGAAGTTTCACAGCCTCTGGTTATGAAGACTCCTGTGGCTGTATGAATCCACACTGACCTTCAAGCTGTTTCTTTCAGTCCTGTCCTTATTCTTGGCTATGCCTGGGATTACAACAAGCCCCTCATTCCCTGAGTTAGCGCGTGGGAGCCTATTTCTTAAAACCGAAGAAACCCAAAGAACACAGAAGTGACTACCAAGGATAGAGGTTTAGAAATAAGAAATGACTAAGATTGTGGAGATTGTGAAATTTGTTCAGACCTCATGGCTGGAAAGCATTGAGAACGTTCTACCTTCTCCAAATCTGTGTTTCCTTGGTAGTCATACCACGTGGCCAAAGATGATGGGCTATGGGCAACAACTGCAAAGCAACAATTTTAAGGGTATAAAGAATGAAACAGAGCAGAGTTGGGTGATTTTAATTTACCGAAGTAGGAAAATTACGAAGTCCAAGTCCAAAATACCCTACTCAAAGCAGCTAAAAAAAATGTTAAAGGAAGTACTTTTATCTAATAGCTGACAGTGTCCATTGCCAAATATTTGCATCAGAAGAAATCACAGAATCTTGCTGTATCTTTTCTTGGTCAAGGCAAATCCCTGTTTGACAGGAATGAGAACATTAGTGGAAAGTGGAAGGCATTACTTTTTCCTGAGCTTTTTTTTGACCAATTAAGATAATCTATCACAAACATGAAGCAAACCCTAAAGCTCACTTTCTTTGCTGGCTGAGCTCTGAGGACCTGGAAGCAAAGACCCATAAAAAAATTTTTTTAAGTCCCTGAAACTACAATAGGGATGTGAGACAATCTCAAATGCTAGATGTTGAGTAATCAGAGCTTAGAGGATGTGCTCATATAGCAATCAGGGTGTCTTAATATGGGCACCATTGACATTTTGCACTGGATAATTCTTTGTTGTAGGGAGCTGTCCTGCACATTGTAGGACGTTTAGCAGTATTCCTAGCCTCTACCCATTAGATGCCAATAGCACCTTCAACTTAAGATAACCAAAGACATTGCCATTTAACACCAAATGCTACATGGCAGAGGGGGACTGATTGCCCCCAGGTGTGGTAATCTAGGGATAGAAAATGTCTCATATATAAAATCACAAATACATTTCTTTATAGTTTATAATTATGCAGTTAATGCATGGAGTTTCCTTTTTAAGAAAATTAGAACGTTACATTTAAAACTAAAATTCCCTTTAATTCCCCTCTCCTTAGGGTAATCAGTGTTTTCAACTTGATTATATACATATACATATATACACAATATGGGCAATATTGTTTTCTGGACCAAATAGCAATTAATAATATGATGTTATCTCACTCTAGCCTGCTCTTGAAATCAATGAGTGCAAATTTTATTTTGCTTTCCTGAAGATGAGTTATTTTTCATTATATATTGCCATATACAGAATGGGGGTGATGGTTTGATTTGTGTTCTTTTATTGCAGAACATTACATTACAGAGAAAGGCCAGTACTTTTTAACACAGTAGCTGGAAACTGTTTCCTCCATCAATGCAGAAGGAGGAGTAAGAGGATCTTCAGTTGTACATGGGATACTCGGATCATGTTAGGTGGCAATAGTATGGGAATGACACATATAGGAAAGAGGACATGGCACAGAAACACGAGAGTCATGGAGAGGGATATGCAAGATGTGCCAACCATGATGTCTGCCATCCCAAAAGCTCCTTCTGGGAGTAAATACCTTCCTCATGCCCCCTTCCAGAAGCAAAATTCATAGGCTGTTCCTTGGGTAGGAAAGAGTGTGTCTTTCATTCTCTGATTTATAATTGATTGCACCGTAACCCAAGTATGCTCATTTCATTGCCTGGGATGGTGGCCACTAAGGGGTCTTCAAAAGGAAAGCTCTGTGCAAAAGGAGGTGAACTGAGGTGACCTCTGTTAAGGAATTTAAACTAGAACAGATGGAGAGAATATGGCGTTAGCAGCACTGACTGAAGTGAAAAGAACACACAGAGGTACGCCACGATGCCAATGGAGCCAGGAAAAAGCCAACTTTTACAGGAGCAAAATCTATGAGTAAGCATACAACCAGTCGAAGAGAAAGTGCCTTACAGAGAAGAGGGAGGAGACGTCAGTTGCAGTAGGGACAGCAGCAGAGCACAAAAGTGCATAAAGACAGGAAGAGACCCAGAGAGGGGCACCAAGGCAGCTATCCCAGACCTGCTGCTGCTCGGTTTCCTACAATTATGGCTGCAGATCATGCTTCAAGAGAAGATAATGGCTGAGTAAACCCTAAAGCCTTCTCTGTTCTTAGGTTCTTGTTTCTTCTATAACCATGTGCATCCTTACTCTAAAGACTCCACACAAGGAGCTAGCCTGACTTTGAATGTCTACTCCTTGCAGCCAGAAAACTAGCAGATGCTATATGGTTAGTACATGGTCAATTCTTGGTTACCTAATGACTCATAAAACATAATTCAAGAACATCAGAGACCAGGGACATAATTATTCAGGCAACAGGAGTTAATTCAGCTGGGACTGATTGTCACGGTTGTGGGCCTCCTGCTAGGTGAGAGGAGAGGAAATAAGACTTGCTCAAGGACACCATGCTCCATAGCCCCTCACATCCAGTTTTAATCACAGCAGTTCTTTCTACTTGACCTCGTTTTCTGAGGTAGATCAGCCCCCAGACTTTGTTCCTCTGTCCTTACCTAAGGATATGGGAAAGATTCAACAATCTCACTCTTCAGCTGGCTCCTAATTTTTGGCCCAGGATGGAGTGGTGAACACATAAAGGTTCTCAAGTCAATCAGAAATCAAAGAATCAAAGAATCTAAATCCTGAATAGTGGAGTACTAACTATAGATTTTTTTAATTATAAGTTTGGATTCTCTGTAGACTTTCTTTCTCCCTCATCGAACCCTCACCATCTCTAAGATCCTCCCACCTCACCTCTGCCACCTCACCTCTGCCCCCCCCGCATTAATTTATAATTAATTAATGAGGAAATAATTGTCTATGTTAGATATTTTATTTTCATTTCTGTTCACGGATGGTCTTATTATATAACTTTGTCCAGTACTTCAAGGGCTACTACGGATAACATCTTAGTCCTCATGAATTCTGTTCATGAGAAAACATGTACTGTATATGAAATGATATTTGGCTTCACTTCATATGAAATATGTGTTGAAGTTTTAGACACATCTTAAGCATTCCTACAAGTTAGGAATTTTACAAATTACATGTGGAAATCATTGTTGGGAGGTCAAGACGGGGCCAAGTTCTGCCTTTAAGTCAACGTCAAGGTAGAAAGGAACTGACACAAACCACAGACCAGATAATAGAGTTCAGCAGACGAGGGAAGCCAGAGCCAGGGATGCACATGAGATTAAAAGTTCCCGTGAGGGTTTTCAGATGCTTGGGATGGGCACGGAAGTTTTCCACTGGTCAAAGAACAAAGTCATCTAGACGTCATAGGGCAGGGAGAGCCATCAGTTGATAAGTAAACTACTTACCTTAAGACTATAATAAAGACGACTTAGGAGAAGTTCAACATAGGTTTATTTATGAGATAAACTTTCATATAACAAAAATGTCAGATTACAGTAAAAAGCTTAAGTAAAAAGCATGACAGTACATCAAAGGAATGCAATGCAGCCATTACGTAACCCGGAAGTGTCATTAATGACATGGGACATGTTTATGAACTGTGAAGCAAAAATATATAGAAAGTTACTATGCTTACTGATATCAACTTTGAAAAAGTACTCATAAAAAGTACATTGAATTTAGGGAGGACGAAATATTTACTGTGGTGTTTTATAACAGATTGCTATTATCTTCATCCACAGAATTCTACAGTATGTCCACAAGTTTATTTTATAATCAGAATATCTAATTGTATATATTATATAATACTGTGTAATTTCATTCATCAACTTATTAGCTCTTTTACAGTCAATGTCACATTAAATTGGTACCTCAGTAAATAATGCTTAAAAATAGCAGATAAGGTTGAAGTTGAGGTTAAAAAACCTATGATCTTTTATTTGTAAAATGTGCTCAGCATTCAGCCTTATTGATAATAAAAAATTAGTCTAACATTATGTGATTTTTTAAATATTATGCACAAAATAGGCATATATTATAGTGATTAATATAATGTCTTATTATGTTAATTTTATCTACAACCTTTCCCTATCTTTGCCTGTCCCCTCCATTTAAAATTTTTAAAAAACATTTAAAACTTTAACCATTATTGAGTGTTGAAACTACCGAATGTTTTGTTTTGTTAACTGCAGTAATACGGAAGATTCTTTTAGAATTATGGAAACTAACAATGTAGTAAGACCAAAAATCTAACGTTAGGAGGTTTAGGATTTTAAGGCTCTTCCTGTGAGAGGAGTTTCCCTTTAACTGTTGTATCAACTTCATCATCAAAATTTCCCATCTCCTGCTCTTTAGAGAGTTCTAAGAACACCTAGGTAGGAGAAAATAAATAAGGAAACAAAAATATCAGGGTGTTTGTTTTATCTGAGAGATAGATGCACAGAGAAATTCACACAAAGGTTAACTAGATGGTGCTCACTGGTTTTTAAAAAAACTCACCTGTTCCAAGGTAGCCTGAGAGAGGCTGTATTCTTCCAGGTCGAAGGTCTGTTTCACTGCATTTAAAGGGACTAACATTAGTGGCTTACAAATTTTTCAACAAAAGTGTTCAAAGCATTAACTTAAATAGCAACTTCAAATCCATGCGCTACTTAAAGATATAGTCCAAGTAATAAAATCGTCTTGAAGGATAAATTAAAGAGTGCTGATAGGGCTAACTGAAAGACAGCAATGCACGAGCCTATAAATCACCAGTCAACTTTCTCTTTAAAGAGCTCCTTGTGTGCTATTTTAGTATTTCACTTTTTGATTCTTTATGTATGTATGTTTTGGATTCAAGACCAACTGTCGAGTATTGCTTTATTCTACATTCTATATTTATAAACCTATGGAGGAGTATACTTTATACTAATCCCCTTTTAATGAATCCTACATTTCCATATGTCAAGGCCCCATAAATATCCAGCGTGAGCTCTAGTCAGTGTCTCTGAACCAGCTCAGAAGCCCCGCCCCAATCCTGACTTGTCTCATCTAGAGGGAAAATCCCTCTGGATTTTCCTTCTCTAACCTTCTTGGGCCTATAGTCACTAGCTCCACAGTCCTGCTCCTCATGCTCTGACTTGGATAAATATGGAGATGCCAGAAACTCAACGTGGTCGTTCTTTGGGGCCACATGCTGATCATTATCCTCCACTACCATGCAGTGGAATCGGGACAGTGTTCTGACCAAGTTGCAGCTGGGTTTCCTTATTAGCAGAGGAAGAATCAGGGTGCGTAAACCTATGTCTAGGGCCACCACTCCATTTCCCCTAGGATTTTTAAGACTATTCCAGTGGACATTTTCCAAGTTTTGACTGATGATATAATTTTTCTATTGAAATTATATAGTATGTATTCCACATGAAAATATGCACAATACCTAAAGTTTTAAATATGTCTGTACTTACCTTTTTCTAATTTGAAAAAGGCCTGAGACAGAGGGTGAACATCTGCCATGGGTAATTTATATGCCATCATGGAGCAATACCTGAGAGGAGGGAAGAGTGAGATTTATCACTATGTTTCAGTGGTATAATATTGGGGAGATAGTCAAAATAACAAAAGAATTTTTCAAACTTTTCTTTAAATAAAAATGTAAGTAGTTTAACTTAATAAAGCATGAATCTGAGCCAAATTACTTCTCTTTAAGTCATAAAAATTTGCTAACAATAAAAATCTGGTTGTCCCTAATTCAATATTCAAAATAAATTCTGAAAAAAAATAGTTCTGATAAAGAATCTTTCACACTCAGCCTTTCTTAACGGTGCTTTATTTCCTACTCTCAAAAGCCTTCAACATCCTTCAACATGCTCCCTGGAACATCAATTTGTATATTAAATTTTCCCCTCTGCATTTAATTTTCAGTCTCTCCTGTAGGAATTAAAACCTGTTGCACTCTGCTATTAAAAAAAAAAAAATTATTTCTTGGCCTCCCGCTCTGCCCTCCCCAAATAAATTCACCCATGACCTCCATGTTGCACAATCCATGAACACGCTTTAGTCCTTACTTCTTAGACATCTCCAAAGCATCCTCTTTAAAAATCTCTTTCTCTCTCCCTCCTCCTCCCTTCCTTCCTCCTTTCCCATCTCAGCTTCTGAGACAACCACACTTTTACGATTTTCCTTCTGACTTTCTAGACTTGCTCTATTTAGTATTAGCTGTTGGCTATTATACATGTGGCTATTTAAATTAGCTAAAATAAATAAAATTTCAAAATCAATTTTTGATTTTGTAGGGCTCCATAGCCACCTGTGGGTATTGGCTGCTGTACTGGACAGCACAGACAGAGTCATTCCCAACATCACAGAAATTCTATTGTTCTAGACTGCTCAAGGCACGCTTTAATATTTGTCATTAAGGCTGCCAATGTGGTGCTCATAGTTTCCCCCACCAGCTTTTCTTCCTCACTCCAATCTTAACACTAAAAGTTCCTGGGGTCCGGTCTTAATCCTCTCTCCTTTCCATCTACCTTGTTGACCACACTCATTCTTCTAGCTTAATGGTCTCCCATATAGTAGAAATGTTCCGCTTTGTTTAAGGATCTCTCGATGACCCTTCACTCTTCCTCTGAGCAACAGGCCCATGTCTCTGTTATTTTGGCATCTCCACTTGGATGTCTCTTAACACATCAGCCATATGAGGTTTCTTTCCATCTTTGTCATGTATGAAGTTCATTCTGGACTTAAATTCTTTATACATTCTGTTTTATAAAGAGTGGCTCTTATGCCCATTCTTGAGTGGGTCAAACCCTGCTTAGTTTTAAAGTCCTAACCTACTGTCATTTCCTCATTTATTCGTATCTTCATTTGTCTAATATTTTTGGCCCCAAAAGACTGCAAGCACCGTAACAACTTTGTCTATTTATGAACTACTCAACACAGTCTCTAGGACATAGTAGTGGCTCAATTATTTTTTAAAATGATTAGAAGTAGTATGTAAGAAACCCCTGTACGTCTTTCACTTAAATTCAACCTCATTCTGCTATTCACCTGGATTTTGTTGTCCTTGCTTATAACTCACAGATGACCAAACACAAATTTGAAAATGTTGTGTTTGGCCATCTGTGAGTTATAAGCAAGGATAACAAAATCCTTGGGAGGATCAAATGATTTATGAATCAACTAATTTAGAATAGAGTCAATCTTTCTCAAGCATGTAAGTCTGTGTTATTGAGCTCTTCATGCAATTTTATATTTGGTGAAATGTTATAGGTTGATACATAATTTTCATTGTCTATTAAGAAAACATTGTCTATTAAAAAAAGTTTTGTTTGTACTTTGTTCAACCTCTAAGCTATTCCACCACTTAAGCACACATGCACACACACACAATTGCTATCTTTTTTCTATACATCCTAGTGATACCCAAAATCTTGTTTTATAATAAATAAGCCAGTTCTCCGTTTCTCTTCTTGTCCAGAATAGTACAGGACGAAATGATATGTGCTGGAAAACTATTATACTTGTCACCCAAGCCAAAAACTTCCTTCACCTTTCCTGCCGAGCAGCCTGTGGAAAAAGCTTCAGAATCTCTGTGTGGAGAGGCTTCGCCTGAGCGGGTTCCTTCAATTTTACTTCTAGTAAATAATCTTTACCAAACTTGCTTTTCAGATGTTGAATGGAACCGATACACCTTGTCCAGGGAAGAGAAAGAAGAGTTGAAAGAAAAAAATACTTGTCTTTTAATTTCTTCCTCAATTGCAAATGCAGAGAAAGGTGTTTGATCATAGATCCAGGAACCAAAGAGCATCAGCTGTTCACAGTGAACTGAAATTTTCTCTGTGAGGATTTGCAGGTCAACTGCTGCTGTTGGAAAGGCACCCACCTCAGCCTTCCAGACACCATGATGGCCACACGGTCACACACGGCCTCAGCCTCTGCCATGTAATGGGTGGTCAGGAGGGCACATCTCCCTGTGTTTTTAACAATGGCCTGAATTGCCTGCCTAAAGATAAATTAAAGGGTTGTTTGCATTTAGAAAGTAATTTGGAAAAATAGATCAACAGGAATATGTATAAAGCTTAAATAGAAAATTTTATATTAGGGTATAAAAAGCTTTTGTTGCTTTTGAGAGAAAGAATAAAAATTGTTGCATTGTGTAATTATATTACCACATTAATTGACTTCATAGAATGAAAAGTAGAAGATTGGGAAATAGTAAAATAATGTTTGTTCTAAAAAAAAGTATAGAGAAATCCCACATTGTAAGATATCCAGTAACTGAAAGTAAAATAGAAAAAGAAGAAAGAGGAAGGGGAAGAGGAGTAAGAGAAAGAAAACCCAGTCAAATACATTCAAGAGTCCATTTGATTCTTAAAATGTCTACTTTTCCTTCCTTGAGGAATTCTGAATACCATATTGAGTTTCACAGAATTAAATAAAGAGGATGTGAGTCTCAAAGTGAATGGAGCAAATGTTAAAAAAAAAATTAACTGCAGACTCGTACTATTGACTCTGACACTTTATATAACTTTTCTCACCACATCTGCTGCTGCCCCTCGGGGTCCATCCCGGTGGACGGCTCGTCCAGCAGCACCACCGACGGGTTTCCGAGGATGCTCAGCGCGAAGCACAGCTGGAACGAGAGGAACAGCGCGTCCGGCCCCGATCTGTGGGCTGCGCAGAGTAACACCGAGCCCCGCGCCTACCTTTCTCTTGATTCCCTCGGATAAGGCCTTCACCGGACGCCTCTGCGGGTCCTGCAGCTTGAGCGCATCCACCAACCTGACAAAAACACCGATTCTCCATGAGGCATGTGTCCCTATCTAAAATCAACATAGAAAATCCTAACACTATCAACCTGAAACTAATACACTTAAGGATCATTAACACTGTCACAAACACTAAATCTTATGATTTGGTTCTTCTTCAGATTTTCAATCATTTTATGTGCATGATAATTTAAAGACACTGTTTATGATCTCCTTTCCTCATGTCCGCGTCCCTTCCGCCAGCTATGAAGTGTGAGTGAAGCTTCTCCCTGTACCTGGCAACACTAACAGCAGCGTCCTCCTTGCCCAGGCCTTTCACGGCCGCAAACACCTCCAGGTGTTCTCTCACTGTCAGACTGGGCCACAGCGCGTTCTCCTGAGGACAGTACCCCAGGAACTTGACCATGTCTTCTTCCTGTTGCCTCAGTGATGCTTCGCAGCCTCCTAAAACCATCTACACAGAACAATAAAAGGCAGATTCACATCTGGCTTTTACTCTAATCAGCCTTCTACCTCTAAAGGACAGAAAAGTGGCCACTAAGCTACAATGTTTTTGAGACAAAATCCTTGGGAGGATCAAATGAGATGTTTTATAATTTCTTTCATCAATTTATTCACTAAAAAAACAAATCCTTTACTGGTAGGAATGACATAAGGATGCTAGTGATATTTGAAATGAGACTTCCCCTGGCACTGAGCTTGGTTCACGGGCTACCTACCACTCCCGCAGTTGGCTCTGTGTCTCCGGTTATCATTTTAATAGAAGTACTTTTACCAGCTCCACTGTGTCCCAGCAATCCCAAAACTTCACCTGGAAGAAAGACTCACCATCAATCTTTGTACTTTAAAGGATGACTAACCTAAAATCACTTAGCTCAGTAACAATTTGAAACAAAATGACATTTTCAAAAAGTACCTTTGTAATTTTCTATACTACAATGTTAATGGAAAGTCTTTGGATTTACAGAATACTTTGGTCTTCCTGATCTAAGTTGGGTTTTCTGTCATTTGAATTGGGACAGGATATTGAAGTAGACAAGGTTTCTCTGTTGACATGTCAAGTATTTTTATAATTACATGTTAACCAATATATATGAAAAATCTGAAAAGATGGAAAATTATTTCGTGTAGTCCAAAACCTAGAGAGTAAGGAACAGTCTAATAAAAGGCACATTATCCAAACCTTTGTTAACACAGAAGGAAACATTCTGAATGGCTATTCTCTTCTTTCTTTTTGAAAAGCAACTCTTTTTCTCTTCGTATTCTTTGCGTAAACAGCTGGCCATTATGACTGGTTTCTGGAAAACATGAGAAAGTGTGACTTTTCCCCATTAGATTTCAGATTATTTTGTGCACTCGTATTTCACCTTTCATTTCTGAGGCTACGAATCTAACTAGATTTTGTGCCAGTGGTAGTTCAGCCTCTTTTTTCAAATAAAACATCCAAATGAATATTCATGAATAAAGACAACTTTATCAACTACTGATGAAACTAATTCCTCATCAAATACATTCCCTTCCATTATGCTGAGCATCTGCCTTGCCCTTTGCATGAACTTCATTTCCAGTTCATTTCTTATTGATTGTCATCCAATGTAAATTAATTTGCTCTTTCTCATATGCTATTTACAGACACTGATACTACAATTTCAATATAACGCAAAATGAAATTGCAACTCTTGCAAAAGATGTAGGATTTCGTTAAAGTTGATAAAAATATCACAGAACTTGTTGAATAGCACTGACAAAGGAAGATCTGAGAGTAAGATCTATGAAAAAGTGAAGAAGAGAAAATTGAAGGAGTGATGACAGGATAAATATTTCATAAGATAATGATGTGACTACCCACGAACCTACCAATGAAAATATTACAAAAAGAAAAGCAAAATTTCAAACTAAAAACCAACAGTTCATCAGCTCGACAGGACAAGCTAACTCAGTGTCTCAATGAAGGGTCTAGTCACTTGTTTTCACCTCATCCAAGTTTGTAGTGAGTGCATTTGCTGTTTTCACTCTTTCAACTTGAACATCTTCATCTTCTTCTTCTGGCTCTTCTGGATTTGGGTGAGTTTCCCTACTTCTTGGAGAGATTCTACAGAGAAAATAAAAGAACATAAAAATGCAATTCTAGCTATACAAGTACCATGAAGAGAATGTAAGCCTCAATAATTAAATGATTATCCTTTGCTTTAAAAGAATACACAATGATTCCTTTATTATCTGCAAGATCCCCTGTGACAACAATAATCCCTCCAGTAGCCAAGTCCCTTGAAATTCTTTTTGACTATTGCTTCTCTTTAAAACTTTTTCTTCTCTGTCAACTAGCCCTTTAAATTCTCTCAAATATAGACTTATCAGTCAGTCTTTTTCGTCTGCTGCCCTCCAGATAACCATCCTATTTCATCAAAGATGATTTCCATAATTGGCTTCTCTCGCTTTTACAAAACATTTCACACACTTATACTGAACACCAGTTCATTACTGTGTCTTCTACTCAAAGACCTATACTTGCCATAAAGCAGGAGGAAAACAAGCTTTGGTGCTTACCTACTGCTTACACAGGTGCACAGGACAAAAACTCAACTTGCCTAATATTAGTAAAACTCGTGAGTTAGAAATTATGTATCCCTGCATTCAATCTAATCCTGTATGTTCTTTTTCAGAATAATGCTGTCCAGTGGGCCTAGCCAAGGGTTAGAGAGAAAATCTGTCCTAATAAATAGATGTTAAATGTACCGCCATAAACATTAAATAGGTAAATCATATTCATGTTAATGTTCTTCCAACCTGAAAACCGGATCTTTCCTCATTGTTTTTTTCCCATACTTTACTTCCAGACATCTTATAACAAACAGGAAAACAACACTCTGAAGGTATGGCTAAAGGCAAACAAAGACAATTAGAATTAGCATCATTGTGGAATTCAAACTTAGGGGGCAATATTTGACTTTTGCCACCGAAGATTTGACCATTTTTTAATAAATTTGACCAAAAAATCTTATAAAGTACTTCTCAAATGGAAAAGTTTATCCAAACCAACCTGCCCACCAAAACAAAAATAAAAATCCTGGATTTAAAAATTTTTTTAACTTTTTCGGAGCATAGGAAAACTGAGAAGATAGTAAGGACTTTAAGTCAAATCTAAGTGAACGTAGGAGGGAGGCTAAGCACCAAAGCAACTCTAAACCTCAATTTTCATGGCATGTCCAGGAGCAGAAGACAGACGAAAGTATAGAGAGTTTTTCCCAAGCAAGGAATAGAATAAGCCATCTTTTCCCTAATAAAGCACGGACCTCCAAGAGTTATATCCTTAATGCAGGGTGAAAAGAACACCCAGGAGTTTCTAAGATAGTTGTTTTGGGTGCTCACCATGGGGAGTAAAAGTAGAAATAGAAGCCAGCCTTTGCACAGATTTGCAGCTCAAGTTCACATCCCCTAAATGGCCCAAACATCAAGCCTGGAATGTGATTTAAAGTTGTGTCAGACTAGTAGTGTCCCTAAGAACTTGGCAGAAGCAAAGAAAGTAGAATAGCTATCCCAGAAACAGACACTGCCTATGTGGGCATCTTATAAATGAACAGAGGCAGCTCTAAGTTTTAATGGGAAAAGCACAGACTTTTCAATAAATAATGCTGGGATAACTGGGTACCTTTAAGGACTGAAATGAAATAGGACCCTTCCCTACCAACATATAAAAAAATATCATATTTGAATGTAGAATACAGTAAGAGCAGGTAACTTTAGGATATTTAAATTTGCCATTCTTTGACTAAGATCAAGTATATCACATGGTTATGAATGCTATGCAATATATGTTAAACAAGAAAATTTTGCTTACTATTAAGACCATTGCGAAAATGATTTTCACATAGGTACTTATTTCATCACTCAGATTTTCGGTGCTATCCATATACATAAAGGACAGCTGTTGAAGAAAAACAAGGGTTAAATGAAAGTTTCTCTGCTTTACGACTATAAAATTTAAACATTAAATATGCCCCCACTATATGTGATGCTCCTGGGGATGAGGGAGTGTTCTATGAATGGGATAAGATTTGTTTTCTGATACTAAAGTCTGCTGATGAGCTAACATCCTTCCACAGTTACAATCTCCAACACTTTTTTTTTTTTTTTCCTAATTCTATGTAATAGGGATTTACAAGTTTCTTTTTAGGGGGAGTAACAAAGTATAGTACTGTGAGGTAGGTGAGATTTGTGACCTGTTCCCCCAAATTCTCAGTAGTGCTGGGTTTCTCCGGAAGTGCTTAGTAACACCACGCTTTGCTTCCTTTACCAATCAATCACACACTCCAAAAGCAATTTATTGACACTAAGTGGTGTGCAGTCCAAGAGCAAAGTATGTCACATCTTCCGTACAGTCCTATATTTTAGGAAAACATTTACTTAAGCATAGTAAGAATTTCAGACTGTTATCAAAATTGAAATGGGAATTTTCTAACTCATGGTAAGACTGATTCTCCCTGAGAGAGTGTATTTTACAGCAATGGAAAATTTCTAGTCCTCTCTCATAACCCCCTCTTGGAATTTATAAACCAAGGTGGGGTTCCTGCTTCATTTCTAAATGGATTTACCTGCTTCCGTATGGGTATCAATACTAGTCTCAGTGAATTTGACAACTTTCAACTTGATGCAGTTTTAAAATCTTATTTCCAGAATTTATAAACATTAAATAATTTTTAAAATGTACAAAATGAATCTGTTCCAAAACTGGATAAAGATTTTATATATGGGATGCATGGTCAAGGCCTAGTAGTTAATATTACTTACCCGTACCACAAACATGAAAAATCCAATTGAAGTACAGGAAGGCATTAAAATCATGCATAAAATTGTATTATAGGGTCTATAAAAAGTTGTTAGCAGGATGATGGCCAGGAATAAGATCTAGAGAGAAAAAAATCGAGGAATTAGAATTTTCTCAGTCATATTTAATATTTTGTGATATTTTCTATGCATAATCTGTTTTCCTAGGAGATATTCTCATTTTTCAATTTCTACCTCATATACAGCAATATTGTTAGGATTTCCTCTTTAGGACTCATCCAACTGTCATTACAACTGAAACGGAGGATTACAATGAGGTCTGACATAAATATCTAAAAGATTTTCTACCTTCTGGAATGGATAAACCAGCAATAATAAAAGGATTCAAACCTGGGGTTGTCTACTCTAGAGCACAAACTCTTAAACACTATACTTTTACAAGAAGATAGGGCATGAGTCAACTGTCCATACTTCGAGTCAATGTACAATGTGTTGGATACAAAATACTTCCACATATGAAACAGGTAACAGTCTAAGAAAGCATATCAATAACATTTCCTTCTCAAGCACAAGAAATATTTTCTGAAGGAAAAAAACAATATAAATTGAAATAATCGGAGGGTTTATCAGCTTATTTTATAACCCTGTATTAGATTCTCCTTGAAGATTTACTGCCCATGGCATTTATAATTATTAAAGGCACTGCATAAACAAAATATGTAGCCAAATATCTTTACTCCTATAGAAAACTGAAGTTAAAGTTTCTAAATCTAACAATGCAATGAAAGAACTTATCTTTGACCACCCTACTTCCTTCTTCTTATTCCCGATTATCTTACTGTATGATTTAGCCCATTTCTCTTGTCTCACCCATCAGAAAAATAAAAATAATCCTTCCATTAACTCTTCCTTCTAGCAAGCAACAATACATTTTAAGGAATAGTAAAATACTTCCTGTTTCCATTTCCCCATTCTATATTTACTCTTTCATCTGCTAGAAACTAGAGTCTACATTCACTACTTTATAAAACTGCAGTGTTACAAGTCAGTTGTGGACTTCTATATGTAGAAATATGGAAGAATAGATACCCTAATGGACCTTATCCACACCATGCAATTAAATTTGGGGAAGTTAACAAATGTCCTTTAAATGCACTGCTAGTCTCGTGGGGGGGAAAAGTGAGGAATTCTTCAAGGACAAATACAAAGCCCAAAACCTGACTTGGACTGCTGAACTACTACTGGTCCATTACTTGGACAAGTAAACACTAAATCTGATCAACGTGGAAACAAATGTCTATTCCAGCACAGGGATAAGGAGGCTAAGACTTAGGCTCTCCTTATTGTCCTTCCCTGCAAATACCTTCAGGGAAACAAACCAAAACCTTCTTTATGGGTGTTCCTTGCAAATCCTCTATTAGAGCATGATACTTTAAAAATGGCTTATGCAATCCAAGTTGATTCTATACTATACTTCTTACAAAAGTAACTGAAAATTCTTTTGGGATAAAAACCCCCATTTTAGGGCCTTGGGAATGCCATACTTAATGGCAAACCAAATAGGAACAACTAATAAAAGAAATTATCAGACATACAAGGCAACATGCCATAATAAGTGTGAATCAGGAGTATCTGAAGACTTTAGATATTAGAATTGTCAAATAACAAATACAAATTATTATTTTCAATTAAATGTATAATGTATAAGGAAATCAAATGTGGAATGAAAAACACAAGCAAGTAAAAAAAGACTGTGAGAAACAACTGTGCATATTTTAAATAGAACCAAATAGAGTTTTGGAAAACAAAAGTGAAATTTCAAAAATCAGTCAAAGATTAAAGATAATTTATATACAGCTTAATTAAAATAAAATAAAAAATAACAAGTGAATTGGAAGAAAAGGCTGACGCATTTCCCAGAATGCAGCAAGGACAAAGACATGAAAGATTCTGATGAAATGTTAAGAGATGTGGAGAAGAGATTGAGAATAGTTATTTGTAATATCATCTCAGGAGAGTCCAGAAAGCAAGAAGAAGGTCACTGGGGTGGGTCCTAACCCAGTATGACTACTTTCCTTATAAGCAGAGGAAATTTAAACATAGATACACACAAACAACCATGTGAAGACACTGGCAGATGATGTCCATCTACAAGCCAAGAACAAAAGCCTCAGAAGAAACACCTCTGCAGATGCCTTGATCTAGGCTTCTATCTCCAGAACTGCGAGAAAATAAATTTGCGTTGTTTAACCCACCCAATTTGTGGTACTTTATTATAGCAGCCCCAGCAAACTAATACAAAGAGTAACCACCAAAGTAATAAAATATGGTTTATGACTTCCAAATCAGAAGAGGATAAATATGGAATAAAAGAAAACAAATTCAATCAAACAAAATTACAAGGGCAAGAAAGAGGGGAAATCACATAAAGCACAAAGTAAAAGGATATACACAAATTCAAGTATATTAACATTCAGAATAAACTCATTTAATTAAAAGCAGAGATCATGAGACTGAAATTAAAAACAACAACAAATAAAATCCAACTATATTCAGTTTACAGGACATATTAAAGAATAAAGACACTGAAAGGTTGAAAGTAAACACATGGTAAAAAAGATTTCTTTTAAATATTTTTTCTTGTTTAAATAAATACTAAACAAAAGTAATCTAGTGTACTCATATTAATATGATACTTTTGACTTTATGACCAAAAAACCATTATTAGAATAAATAGCATCACAACATAATGATTTCAGACTTGAACGCATCCAATAAAATAATCTCAAAACATAAAAAGCAAATTTGATTAAATTAAAGAATGAAACTATTATAACAAATCTACCTTTATGTGTAGATACATGAGGAAAAAAAAATCAAATAGATCAAGGACTAATTTCAATTGTTAAGGAGGCATTACCTTGTTATAACATATTTGGACCATTGTAGCAAAACCACCTATAAAATTGACCCAAGGAATAATATGATTAGGTATCACAGGGATGAGACTTAGAGGCTAAGAAACACTTTAATAGCCTATAGGATTTCTGCTGGCATATTGAGTTCTCCAACTGGTTGTATCTGACACTCTGTCTATACTAATTCCAACCTTTGGCTATTACCTACAAACACCAGCCAAGGTAAATAGAATCGCCCCGGAGAAGTAAGACCTGGTTCGTTTACCCTAATCCCTCTACCCTGTCTGCATAATATAAAGGAGAAAGGGAATCTTCCTCTGTTTCTCACTACTAGTCGCCAGACTAAGGGCATGCTTGAAATGGGGTTGTGGGAAGACATTTATTAATACACTGCTTATGAGATGAAGGTTATGATTTGGATTTGACAAGCCTTTTATTTTTAGTTCTTAAAGTGCATCTTAATTAACAAAATGAAACTATTTTAATGTCTGAAATGGTCAGAAAGCTATGGTATCTGCCCAAGATGACAAAAAAGCATAGGGAAGAAGATACAACTGAGTTATTACCTAAAGTAATAAATTTATTTTTTTATTAAAACTTTTCCATGTTTATTTGCTTGATTATGTTATTAGTCAACTTGGTCACCTATTGTGCTCTCTTTTTAAATAGAATTATTCAGGAGGAAAACTTCACTGAGTTGAAAGGTTCAAATCTGATTCTTTTAAGTTTTTCCAGCTCTGTAAAATGAGGAACTGTCTCAAATGATCTAGTCTTTCAGCTGTGACACACCAAGATTGCTACAGAAATTTTGTTTCTTTCCAAAGAAACAGACGTGTAAAAGAGCAGTCGTCAAAGAACAGTGGAAAATAAGAGAAAGAAAATGAACAAAAAATACCTGAAACCATGAACTTGGTCCAATAACGGAAGTACAAAAGAAGTAACTCCATTCTCTTCTAAGTAAAGTATTTATACTTAATTTTGCATTAAAAAAAAAACTTTAAGAAACTTTAATATAAATGTGCATCTGTATATATGAAGATACTTACAATAAAAAAACTAAGAGACCAAAAGGCATTATTTGTTCTCCTCTTGCGAAAGATGAATGAAATCACGTATGTGAGGAACGTAAGAGAAGCTGCACAACCAACTATGCAAACCACCTTTAAAAAGAGAATAAAAGCAAGATTAGAGGTGGCAGGTTATGTGTGGGATGGGGCAGGGGCAGAATCAGATTCTATTGCTGTCTAAGGCAATTTTCTTACATATGCCTTTTGTTAATGACAAAATGTTAACAAAAATGAATTTTTGTTTGATTCTATTATTATATTTAAGCTGGGAGAAAAATATCACTTACCAGAGAAAATACACATACGAATGAAAATCTGAGTTCCAAAAACATGAAGTAGTAAAATAAATATATTGAAAGAAGAATCATGGAGTATAAGGGGATGTCCACCAGAGCCTGCCCGCACCAGTACGCTGAAGGACAGAGGCCTGAAATCCATAACTGAGACTGAGCTTTTTGCTGATAAAGACATAGAAGAAACACAGGAGGGGTTGAAATCTTACACAGAAAACATATTTTTTTGTGAAAATGTTCATTTTTAATACATTTTCAAAATAGTATGTTGTTTGGCAGCTAGTTTTATTTGTCTGTGTTATTTTACATAGTAAACCTGCGCTTCAATAAATTTATAGCCCAGGGTTTAGGAAGCAGTCCTCAGGACAACTAAGACACTAATACTATCCTGAAGAAAACAGTATCTCTGGGACCAGAAAGCAGCGTCCTCCTAAGTATCTGACATCCGATATGGGAATGTACAGCCTTTGGTGCAACAGAAAAGTCTGACCTATTTGGAAAGCTGATTTACCCTTTGGTAAAGATATATATATAAATGACTATTATCATAAAATTTTGAAACCCAATTTATGAAAACCTAGTTACAAGTTTGCAAATATCTTAATTTCATGTCATACTTAAAAAACACAGACTCCCTTTGGAATTGTGAAATAAATACATGCAATCAAAAAGTACCCAATTTTCATCTCTGAAATTATTTTATATGATTCCCGTTAAAGCGGGGGCAATTTTATTGTGTTGAGCAGTGAACTTTCTGACCTCTTTGACATCATAATAAAGCATTTGCCAGACTCTTTAATGAGAATAAATAACATAATTTATGTGTAAACACATTTTTCTTGACAGGCATTCCTGTGTGTGTAAAACAATGCAATTCTAATTACTCAAGTCAGATAAAATCACTCATTCATTCTCTCCCACCCCTGCCCCCAACCTCCATATCTCCCCTTTCATTCTCACTTTCCTTCTCCCTCTCCCTCTCTTTCTCCCTGTCCGTCTCCTTCTTCCTCTTACTTTGTAATCGCTGATGCTGCTCATGCTGAGGTAAGGAGAAATGCAGTTTGAAACGAACAACAGAAGTAAGGGCAGACCAAAAAAACCACTCTGTCGTATCATGTCATTCTGGAAGTCCAAAACACATCTGTAAGCTTTTGAAATTGTTACAAACCATGCAATCAAACATATTTATAAGCTTTTAGGGAAGGGGGAAAACAGTGAAGAACTCAAAATGGAAGCGTAAACCTCATTTAAGAAGCAAAGAGAAAAGTAAACATGTTTTGTTACCCTTAATAGCAAGGTCCATTCCCAGGAACTATATGATATCAAAAGAAATTCAAAATCTAAATTTCTATGCATATATTTAGAGGGATGAGCAGTTTCTCTTCCATATTTGCATCTAGTAATTGTTAAATGATGACAGATTGTCTTCAGAGCTACACTTAAGAGTGTCTGAAACACTGAGCAAAGTTGTCATTTGTTCCCGTTTCCTATTTCCGAGAGGATGAATTATAAACAACAGCCTCTAATACTAATTGCAAAACTCTAATAGTAATTGTCTTGAAGCTCTTCTTATGTTCTTGTTCTTACATACAAGACATAATTAGAGGAGAGCAAATCTTTCCTGCATAAGTAATTTCTTGACTTCTAAAAATGTTTAAACTAAACAATCTTTAAGGCATGGAGGGGTCTTACTATAAATTTAAGTTGTTTTCTAGACAGGGTGATTTATTACTGTTATAACAATAGACTAAAAAAAAGGAGCATAGAAATTGACCTATTTCATACACAAAATAACTAGAGTGGCATTACACTAATTTCTTATCGTGAAATTTTCTAGTAAAATTTTATTCTACACAACTGCTGTGCATATACTTACAAACATCTACCCAATACCCAATTTCCATAATTTCTGCTTTTTTCATCTATCATGATCAAACATACCTGTTAGCAATTATTCAAAGGCTGAGAAATGGGCATTAAAATTACATATGATAAAAAATTGCATTGCAATCCACAAGCTATAAAACATAAAAAAGCCAAGACCCAAAAGTACAATGCAGAACTTAAAATGATAGAGAAAACTTGCTTTAACCAGTGTATGTGACATACTCAGCAAAACCCCCCAGGAAAATCTGACATAAGATTAAGGATTTGGGTTTGAGGTTTCTCTAGTGTTCTAGGTTTCCAAGTAAATTCATTCATCCACTGATTTCAGCAAATAAGAACTGAGTACCCAGTAAATGTGAGGAACTACTCTAGACAGTGACCCAAACAAAGTCAAAATTATGATTCTTTAACAGTTGTTTGTTTCATCTATCATTTAAAGTTTTTCAGTGTCCTTTTGGATCTTGGCTCTTTTAATGGTCTAAGCCTTGGGGAGCTGGGTGTAACTTTTGAGCAGACAAGATTTTAGGTTAGAATGGTGAGGCCAGTGATAAAACATTAATTCTGTAGGGTATCAAGTAGTAATGTAATAGAAAAATAGATCAGCAGAAAGAATAGAAAATGGTAAGGCACATTAATTGACAGAGGTAAGGAATTTTATCATCTACTTCAATTTTTTCCATTAAAATTTTTAATTTAAAAAATTTAATGAGACTAAACATAAAATTACTTTAAAAATCCGTGATCTTTCAGAATAAGTAACAGCAAACATGTACTGAATGGTTACTCTCCCCCTTACAAGAACGTAAACCCCACAGGGTGGGATTTTTGTCTGTTCTGTTTATGCTGTATCCCCAGCACCTAGAAATACCAAGGCATGGCAAATACTCAAGAAGTATTTGTAGAATGAACGAAAAATGTGTATGTCAGGCTCTGTTCTAGGCACTTAGAAAACTCACTTAATCCTCATGATAATCACACAGGTAGTACTGTATTTCTCATTTTATAGATGAGGCAGTGAGGCAAAGAGTGGCTAAGAAACCTGTTAATAAGTAGCAAAAGCAGGATTCAACTCGAGTGGTAGGCTCTAGAGCCCTCACCCCTTATCCCTCTGCTTTATTGCCTCACATAAGTCAATATTTCACTTACCAAAGGAAATGCGCTCCTTGCCGTCTTAATAAGCTCTGTACAGTTAAAAAGTCCAAGAAGAGCATTGCTAACAATTCCCATTAGAACAGGAAAACAATTCAGTCTCTTGGTATTACATGCAACTGAAAATCTGTAATCCTTAAAAAAGCAAAAAAAAAAAGCACACAAATGTAAGTTCTAAATTCTTAGAGTAAATATATTTTTGTATACTCGTAGTTTACATATTACGAGTATTAATTTTTCCTTGACACTTCTGTCTTTTTGAATTGACATAAGAATGCATTAGTTTTGTAATTCAAGTGACTTACTCCGTTAATGAAATAGATTAACATTCACTAACATGGAAAGATGTCAGAGATTTAGATTTTATGTGACAAAGAAAGTTGCAGGACTTCTCCAATTCAATTCCAAATTCAAAAACATATTTTCAAATGAGATCATTCTATAGATAGTGAATTGTGTTTTCATAAAGGAAAAAGAGTGAAGAAGACATTTACCAAACTATTAACAAAACTACATGGGAAAATAAAGGAATGAAATTATGGAGAAAATTTTACCTTCTATATTATAGACTAGTAATGCTTGAGTTTCTCCACTAAATATGCATTGCTTTTTCCAGCTTTATTGAGGTATAACTGACAAATAAAACTGAAAGACATGTAAAGTCTACATCTATATACACTGTGAAAGGATTCCTCCCACCTAATTCATTAACACATCCATCACCTCACATGTGTCTATATATGAGAACATGTAAGTTCTGCTCTCTGAGCCAATTTCAGTTATATAATAAATGTTATCAACTGCAGTCACCATATTGTACATTAGGTCCTCAGACCTTATTCATCTTATCGCTGAAAGTTTGTACTTTTTTACCAACCTCTCCCTATTTCCCCCACCCCCTGGCAACCACTTTTCTACTCTGTTTCTATGAGTTTTATTTTTGTATTTTCTGATTCCTTATATAAGTCATACCATGCAGTATTAGTCTTCTCTGTCTGGTTTAGTTCATTTAACATAATGCCTCAAGGTCCATCCAGTTGTCACAAAACATGTGTTACTTTTATTTTTTTATGTTTTTCCCCTTTCTTCCGCCTCCTCCGCCCACCTCCCCAACTCCGGTTCAAGCCATTGTTTCTCAGTCTAGTTGTGTAGGACACAGCTCCCTGGCCCATGCTGGTATTATGAGCCTGGCACTCCCCCCAGCTGAGGCAGTTAGTCACCGATGGGCCGTTCACAGCAGCTCACGGCAGCTCTCACCGGCTGCCGGCCACTCATGCTGGCCACTGGCCACTCCTGGCAGCACACGGTAGCACACGGTAGCACACAGCAGCCCACACCAACCTCTGGCTGCTCAGGCAGCCCAGCTCCAGGGAGAGCTGTTGTTCATAGTCTTAGCTGTAGAGGGCACAGCTCACTGGCCCATGTGGGAATCGAACCAGCGACCTCAGTGGCGTTAGGACCTCAGTGGCATTAGGAGGACAGTGTTCCAACCAACTGAGCCACCGGGCTGGCCCACATGTGTTGCTTTTATAACAAACAAAATTACTAATAAAAAATGACCCCCTTAAGAAATTACTGAAGATGTAAATGTGCCCTTTAAAGGATTAGAATTTCATGCCTTACTCAAAAAAGGACCAATGTGGCATTTTAACTTATGCTGATATAGAATGGTTGAGTTGCTTTTCTTTATTTCTAAAGTATTGGAATGTGGCAAAAACTCATTCATGATAGAACAGTACACGAAGGCAAACGTACCTTCCGGTCGCCAGACACTATGATAGCGCCATTGTAGGAAGGATCATCAGTGCCATTTCTATTTCTAAAGTCATCTATTTCCAAAGCTATATCCTGACACTTCAGTGAGTGTACAAGGTCTTCAATATTTGATCCTAATGTAGTCAATGAAAGAAGACAACATAAAAGCAAATAGCAACAACAACAACAAAAATCAACATCAAAGCTTTAAAATAAGAATGGTTTCCTCTCATGTTAAGGAATACACAAAATAACATGATAAAGACCCTCACTCTTAAAGAATATAATGAAATTCATTCTGATGCTGGGACATCAGAATCCAGTCTACCATCTTCAGTGTAAGGGACTCTTTTCAGAAAATGTTAATTTATCTTGTAAATCTCATAAAGTAAAAAGAGTTAATGCCTGAGAGTTATATTTGCAATTGTCACAGAAATAAAACTTTATATAAGTGACTTGTAAACTTTTCCCAAACCCTGTAACGTTTGTAATTATAAAATAGTACTTACAAAATACATACCTCATGACCTAGGCTTGTTCTCGTGACACAAATCAGTCCTACTCATTATGTAACCTAACTCTCGCTACCTTGCAATGATGTTTACAGTACTAGTGACCCATTCAAAATATCTTTATGAAGTTAAGTAAACTTGATATTTTCCATTATGTCCATTATTTTTAAATTTGAAAACGAGCCTATCAGTTTCCTTACTTTGAAAATAAGGAAAACTGGACATATACTTTTTCTCCATTTCCCTTCAAGTTGTTTCAAGCTGTTTTAATGCAGGTCTTTTTGTCTTTCAGGTTTGTGCTTTCTAAAGGTCTTTGATGATTAAAAAAAAATAAGACTAAGAGTCAGGCCTATTTCTCACCTGTATTATTGATGATCAACAGACTGCTAAGAGGAGTTTGTGGGAGTTGTTTCAGAGAAAGGAAATACATACTGGATGGAAGCTCCCAACGATAAGTTTGAAAAAATATTATATGTATTATATACTGAAAAATAACAGGGACACAAGCAATTCCAAGTATCAGTAACCTAAAAAAAGAAAATTAAAACATGAGTCTAAAATATTTTCCTTCAGATTTAAGTCACAAGCATGCCATATAAATGGTAACCTATGGAAATTCAACATACAACACATGATTACATATAATGAAACTGAATGTGAGATTAATCTGAAAATGGGCTCAAAGTTTTGCAAAATTCCTATCATAGTGCAAGGTGTCCGAGAGTAACAGAAAATCGAGAGAGAAGGTAAGCTCCAGGGGGTTCCTCTGTGGGCTTGCTGGTTGGAAAGGACAACATGGGAAGAGGTTTTACGACATATCAGGAGCCTCAAACAGCCTGCGTAGGTCATTTTAAAGCGAAAGAGGCCCTATTTCACACTGTGACCTCAAGCTTGCAATGTACACAATTTCAAGTAAAATTTTAAATATCATCAGCTGTTAAAATACATACATTTTAATTTTCATGAAGCTAGATGCAATATATAATACACTACTTTCAGATGCTATAACTCATTGCACTGACTCAAACTACAAGTGAAACACTTCCAAGCAACCTTTCTGTTTCTCTAATAAGTTTGTGAATCCACTTATAGTTTGCAATGACTACTTTCTCATCAGACCTCAGGCTCTGCCTCCTTCTCCCTCACTCTCGACCTCACATTTCGCAGAGGAAAAAAAAATAGTCATCAGCTAGAAACTCCCCCTGGTGTTACTACCACCAAAAGAAAAAATATCTACAGATTCCAACCCTCCTCTCATTCTTTCCTTCCATTGTAATCGATGATATCTTCGCTCCTGTCAAACGCCAGTCCTTTCCAAACTGGATCCAGTCCCTTGTCACCCTCCCTGACATCTTTCTCAGTTAGCACAACTTCAATGATTTTCACTCTACTGTCTTATTCCCATCATCACTGAAACGTGTTCTAATATTTCCCATTCGTTAAAAAAAAAAAAGAAATTTCCTCCTGACTTCAATCTCCCTTCAGCTACTCTTCTATCTTTCTACTTCCCTCCACGAGCAAGCACCTCAAAACAGTTGTCTACTTTTGGACCTTCTCTTCATAAAACCTTAATGACTTCTTTTTTGCCAAGTAGGAAGATTTGGCAAAACAACAGATGATTTCTGCTCTGAACTGTTCTTCTCCCCTTACTTCTTCATCTCTTCATGTTTTCCAATGTTGGCTCAAATGTGATCATTTCAGTGAGGCCAGCACTGACCACCCAAATCCTGTGATGAACCCAAATCTGTGATGAACCCAAATCCCACCAGCTCTCTCCATCCTCTAACTCTATGCTGTTTTGTATAACCAACTATATAATTCTGTTTTTATATTTATTATTTTTTGTCTTTTCCCCCTAGCCAGAAGGTACTACCACAGGGGAATGGATCTGTGACGTTTTTATGCTCACTAACATAACCAAAGTACCTAGAACAATGCTTAGCACATAACAGGTTTCAATAAAGATTTGCAATATAATGAAGGATTAACATATCTAATGGGTGATTATTTAATTGGTATTTTTCTCCTCTACAGATAGTAAATCTAAAGGCCTTGTCAGTTGTGTTCACTACTGTACCATAAGCGCTCAAAAAAATATTAAATGATTAAATTAATAGACTTCTTTTTTTCATATGTGAACCTTTTTTGCATATATTGACTAAAGAGATTTATAGTAGTCTGATACTTACAAGGACAAAGGGATGTTCCTTTCGCGCCTTAACTTTAAGAAGCGAAGCCTTGCCATTGCACAGACCTGCCGTCTCCAGAGAGTTCCATTACTGACAACCATTTTCAATTCAGGAAGAGAACAAAGAGCCTGCTGCATTTCGGACTCAATTCCAGTATCTCTTGTCACATCAATTTTCTCCTGTTTCTGAATGCCCAAATCTAAACCATGTAACAAACCATTATAATAAGCTATGTTATTTACTTTCTCTTTAGAAATTCTGAAAATTATATTAGAATATTTGTAACAACACTTCTAACAAGTTAAGCTACTGATATCTTTAAGTCTTATATTCAAAATCTTTCCTTCAAATGTAATGGATCCAATTTAATGAGCAAATTGATTTTTGAGCATGGTTTAGGCCTCTTGGAAAATATTTATTCTTTCATACCAACAGCAGCAGCTCTTCACCAAGGGGTTTTTGCAGCGAGAGTTTTATGCAAAAGCACAGGGATAAATTTATATAGTTGAACTTCTAAAAGCTGAGTTTCTCTGTCATCTGGACTCTCCTTCACAGGATTGGTTCATCGTTGATGACTGACATCCCAGTGACCATTTCAAGACACTGTGGTGTTTAAGTGACAGAAAGTCCACAGAAAACCTCCTGTTCAAATCCCACATACACCACACATTATAGCTGCATGGCTTGGCTAATTGCTCGACTTCTCTCAACCTCACTTTTCTCACCTGCATCATGAAGTTATTATGGAACTAAGAACAATATAATCCCACAGCTGAGTACAATGGCTGGCACACAGTACGCTCATAAATTCTTCTCATTATTAGAAAGTAAACTAAGGGAAGATACCATCTTATTTAATCGTCTGTTATTAACACATTAATTAGAATTAGTTCACTAGCTAAATAAGAGAACATTTTTATAGGGAATGGCAATTAAGAGACAAAGCCAGAATTCATGACATTCGCAGAGAGCTAACTGATGATAAAGGACAAGTGGCCATTGCAAAGGGATGGGGCTGTCGCTAACATGAGAGGCAGACAGATGTCACAAAGTAATTTCCCTAGCACTAAGCCTGATTATGTAGATATAAAATAACTATGCTTTTAAAAATGGACAGTCTTATTTTATATGTGATACACATTCTAGGCATAATCCCACATAAAAATCTGCAAATATGAATTAATAATGGTTATTTTCTTTTTCATTTTTCTTAATTTTCTGCTAGACACACATTTTTATACCTGGTCCATCAACTGCTGATTTGCCTTCTAGATTCAAAAATACTTCATTCAGAGTTGTCATGGAAACACTATAATTCATTATGCCCTGGTTAGAACATTTATCAAGGTCATTGTAGAGATCTAAAAAGCAGATAGTAATAAAGTGATACAATTAAAATTAGTAATGAGTACACTAAAACATTAATTCCTAAAAATTAGTCAGAATAGATAAATCTAAAATCTAAATAGATAAATAGATAAAATCTAAATAGATAAATCTAAATCTAAAATCGTAAGCTTTAAAATTACTTGTATCACTGAGACCAAGTGTGTGTTTGTATAACGATGGATCTGTGTGTCTGTTTAAAAATTCATTAAGCATGGGTGAACTATATATTTTCTTCTCCATAGTTTCTAACTTTTCTATACTGAGCATATTACATGTATAATTAAATTATAATTTGCAATGACCCTATTAAATTGCTTACAAGTGTTTCAAAAATAAGGTCTTATTTAATCTGTATCTCTAACATAAGCTAAGTTTCTGCTATTTCAGAAAAGAGATTATTTCAAAGCTTCATTTAAAGCTAAGCAAATATGGATTTCTTAGTGACATACACTTGTGGAAATTTTGGTTTTTCTTGCATTCAAACCATGTATCTGTTAACACTCTCCATCATGGTGGAAATAGGAGGAAGAAGCATACTTATGAATAAATATTTTCATGTCTACAAGCTTTAAACCTCACTGGTAGAAAACACAATCAGCACAATCTTGGAAATGTAGCTATATTCTATGTGGTCACACAGTAAGTTACCTGAAAATCTGTTTGTTCTTTCCAAGGGCAAACTATACACAAGTTTTTCTTCAGTTTCTGCTCTTAACTTGGCATCAGGGATGTGCTGTCTAATGAGGGATGTGACTCTCTCTGGATTACACATTTCATTCCTGTGTAAACTAATGTTTCAAAAGAAGCATAAGCCTTTGAATTCTTCTCCAACACAACTGCTCATGAAAAAACAGCTTTTGATTAAATAATTTGTGTATATTTCAAGCATATCCTGCTAACTTCAGTAATCACTTCCCACAAATCAGATATTCCACTGCAAAGTGCTAATTGGTAGCCTATTTTGCATTATTTTAAATGGGAAAAAATAAAGTGCAGTACATGTCAACCTCAAACCCCCAGCAAACTTCCTAAAATGTAATTAAAGCAATTTGAAATTTCAGGACACACACACACACGTGCACATATAATCATGATTGGATGTAAAGTGCATGGAATATTGCTTCTGGATCACTGAAAAATTAGTAAGATTTTTAATAAGCACTTGCTTTCTATGCATCAAATGGCCTCTCTTAATGCCAACAACTCATTTGTCATGCTTTCTAAAACATCTCATGTGGTATTCTGACATTGAAGTGGATTCTGACATGCGAAGCATATTTAGAATACAATTTCAGACTTTTAGAGCATACAGGTTTGTTAAAAATGATCAACTTCTTTTTGGGAACATAAATTTTTCCTATATAAATACTGGCCAAAACACATTATATTGAAAGATACGTATACTTGTTAGAAATTTACATGCTTAAAACCAAGAGATAACCAATAAGGAAAATGTTAGTGATGGAGATATTTTGTACTGTTCATTGTAAATCAATTTCCACCAAATATTAAGTTGACTTTTTAAATATCTCTAAAGGATTACATGAAATGTCATCCTTCTTACTGACACACTCATATTAAAAACAGCTACTCCCAGAATACATTACCTTAAATGATATCCAAGACCCCATTTTCGCTTCAGAAACAGAGATGATCCTGCACATTTCAACTTCCCATTAGACAGAAACACTTTCCTATCTGAGGAGAAAACAAAGAAAGAGTGAATTAAGTGAATTCCTTATATGGTTTATTCTTCACTCTGGAGACCAAAACACTGAATGAATTTTTCAGTATGAATGCAATCATGATATAATTGAGCTCCTGTGTGCAGGATTAATTCTCACTCCCATGCCTACCTTGGGGCAGAACTCAGAAATTCACTGCATCCCTCACAGCTGATCCAGTGGCATAAAATACTGCAAGGATGGCTCAATTCTCAACTCTCCTTTGTCCACGTACTTTGCTATGTAACTCTGCAGTGTTCTCTCACCATGGGCAAAGTGACCTGCTCCACCCCTTGATAATAACCTCCACCATGTGAATTGCTTTGGCCAATGGAATGCTAGTGGACACTGGCAAACAAAGGTTTGAAATGGGCGTATGCACTGGGATTTGCTCCCTTGAACCTCAGTCACTGCCATGAGAATGTCTGGGAAAACAAAATACACCTAGAGTAGGGCTGAGTCACCTAAAGCACCCTAGCCAGCAGCTACTCAACCACCTGATGTATAAGCGAACCCAGTCAAATACCTGGAACTCTCTCTAGGTGAACCACCCTAAACTGCCAACTCTCCAACTCATGCACTAAAGCAATGCTTATGGATTTAAGGCACTGAGTCTGGGGATGATTTATTACACAGCATTTCTGAGGCAGGAGATAGCTGACACAAGAGGTAGAGTATATATTACCTTACATTTCATGGAGAAAACTTAGAATAGTGTTATATTGCACATCAGACAGTAAAAATTTCTCTTCTTTCCACTGAGTCCCTTTCTGATTTAATTTTCCCCAGATTCTTCCTTCACACAGGTTTACTGATAGCCTCCCCTACCTGCCACTATTTTCTAGGAAAAAACATTTGTTCTATCTCTAATTCTCTAATCTTGCATCTGCACACCCAACACCTCACTCAGTGAACAAAGATGATCCTAAAAAGGCAACAAATGGTGGTAAATTTAAAAAAGATTTTTCTCCCAGCTAAAAGTTTTTTTCTATCCAACAAAAAAACTATACATGAAAGGTAAAATTCAAAAAAATATATACTTGTGATTAATGTAGACAGTCAAAAAAGTTACAGACTAGAAGACACGCAAAACGTGGCTCTCAGAACTCATTGGGAGATCAGAATTCCTCTGAGGCAAAGTACATCCCTAAAATACAGTCACTCAAAGGGATTGCAAACAAGAGTCTCTTCTTTTAAAAACAGATCATAGTGCTCGTTTCGACAGCACATATACTAAAAACAGATCATAGAGTTCATCTCTTATGTTAAAACCTTAAATAACTAATTAGAATAAAGAGACCAAGACTCACCAGCCAAGATGTCAGCCTCATCTATGAAATGGGTACTAAAAAGGATCACGTGGTTTGTTTTACGCTCCCTCAGGAGGTTCCAAACTTGGTGCCTTGAAAAAGGATCCAATCCAGCAGTTGGTTCATCCAGTAGCAAAACCTATAGAGAAGGAACTATATGAAAACATCTTCCACTTCTTCAGAAAGGATCTTCAGAAAGTAGCATGGAAACCAATATGACTTCTAGATTCAAACACAATCCTCCC
Source organism: Rhinolophus sinicus (assembly GCF_057876585.1). Classification (NCBI taxonomy): domain Eukaryota; kingdom Metazoa; phylum Chordata; class Mammalia; order Chiroptera; family Rhinolophidae; genus Rhinolophus; species Rhinolophus sinicus. The sequence continues at coordinate 48,226,933 of NC_142512.1, forward strand.
CCATATCTCTAGTGGGCTTGCCTGGTCCTTTACTACAAATTCTCTCACGTTTGGTAATGAGAGTTTGGACTTTAATAAAGTTTTATATCCTTTAATCCAAATTAATCTCAAAAAACAATTTTTTCTCTCACCTGAGGATCTCCTAAAATGGCAATCCCAAATGTTAGTTTTCTCTTCTGTCCATCACTTAATTTTTTAGCAATGACATCTTGAATGTTTTGTAAGTCTAATTCCATTATAACTCTTTTCACCTATCAAAAAAAAACCTACATTAATACAAAACGTTTTACTTTGAGCAGTCTTAACTCCCTAACAAATTTGAAGAAATTTATTCTAGGACTTCATTGATTAAGCTTTACTTATGAAAGAGTAAAGTAACAGTTAAACAAAAATACAGTTGGGAACAAATTAAGTAAATTATTTGCAAAGCCATCAATTCTAATATCTTCACCTACCTCTTTTTCCACTTCTTTTGGCTGAATCCCTTTTATTTTAGCAAATAGCCTGAGGTTGTCTCTCACAGTAAGAAATTCAAATTGAATATTGATTTGTGGACAAAATCCAATGTTCTTTCTGATTTCCTCCATGTTAGTTATTTCAGAGAGTGTGGTATTATAAATAGTGGCTGATCCTATAAATAGAAATTTTAGAATATTTAACAACAGGATAGTAACTGTATGCAGTGATAATATGGGATATTCGCTGAAGAATCTTCACACTTTATAACTACATAATTAATACATTTAGAAATTCAGATTATTCTTTTTTAATTTTATTTATTGGATTGACAATTGTTAGTAAAATTACATAGATTTCAGGTGTACAATTCTGTATTACATCATCTATAAATCCCATTTTGTGTTCACCACCCAGAGTCAGTTCTCCTTCCATCACCATATATTTGATCCCCCTTACCCTCATCTCCCACCCCCCACCCCCCTTACTCTCTGGTAACCACTAAACTATTGTCTGTGTTTATGAGTTTTTATTTCTCATTTGTTTGTCTTGTTCTTTTGTTGTTTTTGGTTTATATACCACATATCAGTGAAATCACATGGTTCTCTGCTTTTTCTGTCTGACTTATTTTGCTTAGTTAGCATTATACTCTCAAGATCCATCCATGTTGATTATTCTTAACATAAATACCAGTGTCCACAGCAAAAGTATACATGGAATGACCAATAATAGTGGAATGAAATACAAGCCTTCTCATGAATTTATAGAAATATAAAATATATATTTCCTGCTCTAAATTACTCAGTTGTGTAAAACGCCTGCTTTAGAGAAACAGTTTTCTTCTACATAATCAGATTGAAGAACCTGCTTTATCAGCCAACCAGCTTTGCAAAATTATTTTCTTACCTTCCGTGGAAACAGACAACCCACTAAGAATGTTTAGCAGTGTTGATTTGCCAGCTCCACTATGTCCAAGTATTGCAGTGATTTGTCCTTCATATATGTCAAGAAATATGCCTGTTTAGAATAAAATGTGAACATCAAACTTTGGACTATATTCAGATTAAACTGACTTTCAAAAACTTGGAAGAGTAAAATGTAACTCAACATTTTGTTTTCTTGGTATTCTACTATGTCCTCTATAAAACTATATATTTGAGTCTATTCATGAAAACAAAGCATCAAGTTATCTGGAGAAATTGGATCAAGACTGGGAATGTAAATTTCTACCCTCCTTCCAGCCCCAAATCCTTCGAATGTCAAAAAATATGTATATTTAATATTAAATAATTGAGCAAAAGCTACAGGGATTAACAGAGAGTAACAGAATATTTGCTTGCTGGGCAAAAGAAAGCAGTGTGATTTAAGAAATAATCTCCTCGCAGAGCTGGAGACAGAAATACTAGGTACAGAGGCCAAGATGAGTTTATTCCATTAGGAGAGAGGGAGGATGGGTTAAGGAGAGTGAGTTAAGGAGGGGGGTAAAGTCCCCCCCCCCACCACTGGTCATTGTTCTGTTGTCACAAAAGGGTGGGTGTGGTCTCTAGAGAGGCCTGTTGGGATCCAGGACATGTCACAGGCATTTTTATATGTGTGTGCTTAGAAACTGATAATCTTTTCTTTAACATTTGACTAACTCCACTGGAAAACAACAAAGAGTTCTATTAGCACCTCAGACATTTTAAGAGATTCTCAAAGAAAGAAAACATGGAACTATATTGTCAGAGAATAAACAAGAAGGCAAACCACAACCCCAAACAGATAATGAAAAGTTCTATGAAAGTAAAAACAATTCCAGTGATACTCCAAACTCAGTTTGACAAATTCAGAAAGATTATAAACCAGCAGAAACAGTAAAATCCTATTTTTAAAAAATATTTTATACATACATACATAGAAAAATATAATATATTATAGGTGACTATCCGTAACAGAGGTATGCTTTTTTTTCTTTTCATCTATAGTCATTCTCTAATTTTCCCCTATGACTTTTGTATTTTCAGAAAACAAAAAAAAAATTTTTAATTAAAAACATCATCAAAACAATGAAATTTTTCCTTTACCTCGCAACGCTCCTATTTTTTCATGCTTTCCATTATATTCTTTTTTAACATTTCTGATTCTGAAAGAAGATTAAGCAACTGTGAGGTAAATACATTTTCTAACAGCAGAGATTATGTTAACTGCCAATACTCCAGTGTGTGATTGAACCTAAGCTTCACAAAGTAGGGTGTCACGCCTTTATGAGATCCAAGGAGGGCAGCAGTGAAAGCCCACACCACCCCCAGAAGAGATTTGCACAGACCTGCTTATACTCTTATCAACCTTGACATTTCATATATTCCAGTCATTTCTCTAAGTTAGCAAATGAAGGGAAAGCTACAATTGAAAGAAGAAAAGGAGCGTGAGAGGAAGGAACGGAGAGAGGCTTTCCCTCAGTCCTGCTCCCCTCTCCAGTTATTATTCAATCGTTCTGTTTCCAGAAATGAATGAGGAAAACGTAGGATGATGGCAGAGGACAACCTGAAAGAAAGGAGCTTTCAAAAACACATCATCTATAACAACATCTGACCTGTCGCTGGCCCTGTTGCAGCTTCCTTTCTTAAGCTGTTGCCTCTCAGTGTACAGAGTCACATAATTTGATAAGTACCTTATGGCTTCTCTTCCGTGGAACTCTGGAGACACTGGTTCAAAAGAGTCATCCGAGGAATGCTCGGTATTTAGTTCATCCTCAAAGTCTTCATGATGAGTATTTTGATGTTGGGACCAGAATGAAGACTTTAGGAAAAATAATGGTGAAAGCCTGTGGCCATCTCCATCTAATCAATCAAGACATAATTAAATATTGAATCAATCATACCACATCAGTAAAGAATGACTTCCGTCCTAGTGTGGCTTGATATCAACTTTGAATTTAAGTTATTATGTTGGGAATTTACGTTTATAACATTAAAAGTGAAGTATTACAGGTTACAAGGATATTGAAGTGAAGACAGTGTTTGGCCTTCGATAAATTTTTATCTCTGCTTCATAAAAATAAAAGAGCTTATCAAAGAAGATAAAGTTTAGCTCTAGGAAATCATATCAAACATCACGAATTTCCTCACTCTCGGGATTTCCAGACATTTGGATGCTTAACAAGAAAAATTATGTATGCTGAGTTCTGCAATAGTATATGAAGAAATATTTTGATAACCCAGAAAAAAATGAATATTGAAAGTAAGGAATATGTGAGTCACTATAAATCAACAGTCAGCCTTTTTCAAAGCCCTAAGAATAAAACAAAAGTAGAAAAACTAAGTTATTAATTACAGAAAGGTAGACTTCAGGCTGAATAACTGTTGGCATCTAGGAAAAAAGGTGTGAAAAGGAGGAGAATTAAAATTAAGACATCTAAGTGAGAAACACAGGAAAATTTTAAATCCCATAAGCAAATGAAAGAAACACAAATCAAACTGTTTCTGCCATGTCCGTTATATTTTATGTAAATTTTTTTTCAACCAGATACACCAATAATCCTTTAACTTTTTATGACCTCATGAAGTTATACAAGGATTTTTTCAAGAGATAGTTCATATCATTCCAAGGCAGAATTTGTTGTATGTATAATCAATTCAAATTTGTTTGTTTGGACTTATAATTTAATGGAAAGAAAGGAGAATAGAAAGTTCAGGTGTGGATCTAAAGAATCAAATAAAATAAAATGAATGGTATTTTAAAGATATATTCACAAAACATGAATTTACTAATGAGATGAGGACGAAATTTAATAGCTTTTACAGAGACTATAGGATAAATTGAAATGACACTGTTTTAAGTAAGCTGTTACTGAACCCTAATAAAGGGGATAAACAAGTGAAAAATGCCATTCCAAAAGAGTTGTTGAAGAGGAAGAGATATGACAATAAGCAACTTCTAGAAGTATGAGAACAAAAGACATGTAGAAAAATATATGGGAACAAATAGGAAAGGTATAACTGGAAATCAAGTGTCCTTAAAAAGAGAAATTAAAAGAATGGTGTGTTGTGGTTTTAGAGAGGTAATGTGGGAAAGCAGAAATGATCAAAGATGAAAACGGGTAAAAACATCTAGAGCTGACCTAGCCAGAAAGGGAAATTATACCGTGAAAAAGCAAAGGAAAAATTTTTAAAGGGGGAAAAATTAAGAAGTTCATCCTATTCATAGAAATTATAGCATTTTTTAGAATACATCCAAGATTGCAGGAATTTTTCATACTTCTGTTTTGCTGCTACTGAAGTTATTTCTTATTTGGGTTAAGTGGCATTTGCTTTTCCTCAGTAACTAAAGCCAGAAACAAGGGCAACCCTTATCTTCACCCACCATTTCTCATTTCTTTCATATATAATTAAGCACCAAATCAAATCATTTCTCTCACATAAGTATCTCTTGAATCTGTCCTCCCCACTATATTACCCTGACACCTTCATTTGGTCCCTCTCTCTCTAACATAATTGTAACAGTGTCCACATGCTTTGAGCCCATCCTTTACACAGCTACCAGAGTAATATTCTTAAAACACAAATCACATCAGTGGAAGGTCCTACATAAATCTATTTCAATCTTTCTCTATTTCCTGAACGAGTGACTCTAAGGCTCTTGGATTTCTTGGATAAATATAGTTTAAAATAAATATATTGTGTTAATTCAGGATAGTTAAAAACAAAAAACAAACCTACTATCTGCTATGACCATCATTGCAAAAAAAAAGATATTTTTCACTATGTAAATGTATTTATAGAAAGGCTATAATCTCACCAAAGACATCATATTAAATAATTAACAAATTTCACATTATTTTTCCCATTTCAACAAAAACAAGTAAAAACTGTGTCAAGGATGATACGTGAACTGCTCTAGAAGGTAGAATTCCAAATGCTGCCTGTGACCTAGCATGTGACGAGGCACCTACAGAAGGACTTAACTGGAGGTGAGCCTCAGACTATCAGGATCGTTGCATGCTGTATGGCCCTGGGTGTAGCTGTGCACAGGCCTGTGTACTTGGACAAAAATCTCCCCTTGTAACCCTTGCTAGCTGGTTAACAAGGTAGAACAATGTCTCACAACCAACTATGCACCAGCACTACCTAACAACTTTTAATTTCCCCTATGCTATGCTGTTTCCCACTGCTGAGCATACGTGCTGTTCATGTTGACTGAAAAACCTTTTTTGCACTCTTGTCTACCAGGTAAACTTATCTTTTAAACACAGCTGAAGTTCCAAGCTTTTTCTGATTCACCAACTCAGGGACTTACCCTATCACAGAACCTGTGACATCTTCTCTTATTACACTTCTTACACTACATTTATTAATAAATACCAATTTCCATAAGCATTTCAACAGCTACCTATGAAAGCTTTGAAGATGCAGACTGTGGACCCACACTGACTTCAACGAGCAGTTATATGCTAAATAGGCTGATGAAAACTGCTATCTCATTAGTATCCACTTCGTGGGAAATTCTTGGTTTGTTCTGTTTCTGAAAAAGAGTTATAAATGTAAAAGCATTTATATATAACCTGCTCTAAAAATGTTGATCTGAAAGATGTTGGTAAAACTTTGGATTACAGAATACGTATTGTACCCAAGTAAAGAATACATATTGTACCTAAGTAAAGGGAAGTGAGATTGAATTTAGGGATCTGAAAGAAGGAAGGGGAGGTGGGCGAAGGCAGGAAAGAGCAGGAGGAGGAGGAGCTGGTTACGAGAGAAAATAACGAGTTCATTCTTGCAGTCCTTCAGAAAATGTCTATTGAGAGCCTCTATGTATCAGGTAGTCTCTAGATGGAAAACATACATTGTTTATCCTGAAAGTTTAAAAAGGAGGACAAGTATATGCATTTATTTAATTCACCCGGAATTTATGCCAAACACTCTCCTAGATGGCTTGAAGCTATCAGTGTAATAGTAAAAAGCAAACATCTCCTCCCTCATGGAGACTTACATTCTAGAGACAAAAGACAGGAAATGAGCAATAAATATTTAATTCTATGTAAAAAAGAAAAAGAAAAAAGAGCATTAGGTTAGCTTTATTCAAAATTTTAGTCCAGATTCTGCTGTGTTCTTGGGCCAAACACATTACCTCTCCAGACCACTATTTCAGATTCTCTGAGATGTGAGCTCTGTACGAAATGCTGAACTAAATACCGTGTTTCCCCGAAAACAAGACCTAGCTGGACAATCAGCTCTAATGCATCTTTTGGAGCAAAAATTAATATAAGACCCAGTATTATATTATGTTATATTATACCTGGTCTTATAGTAAAATAAGACCCAGTTTATATATTATATATTATATTATATTATATTATATTATATTATATTATATTATATTATAATTAGTCCCGGTCTTATAGTAAAATAAGATCGGGTCTTATATTAATTTTTGCTCCAAAAGATGCATTAGATTGTCCGGCTAGGTCTTATTTTTGGGGAAACATGGTATTGATTGGTAAAATTGTATGATTGTATGCACACACAGGAACTGAAAGAAAAAATTTGAATTCCATTTTCTCAGATTTAAATATTAGTTATTGTGCCTTTCTGTAGGTAGGGAAAGTATTTGGAGAAGAAAAACAAGCAAATTATGAATGAGTGGAAGACTTAAAAGAAATTGGAAATGTGCCTATTACAATACAAATTAAATTGTAGAGGAAAGTGTTGGAGAAAAAAGTATTCTTAACGTAGAAAACCAAAAATTTAGGAAAGGAAAAATGTCACATGGCACAGAGTTGTTACAGGGAAAAACTGACTTTGGAGTATTAAAAAGCTCATGATTCCCTCTACTCACTAGAAAGAATTCTGATATTTCATACGAGAGTTCTGGGCCTAGAGGCTAAAAACAAGTTGATTTGATTTACACTGCAAAGAGTAATAAATGTTGGGTAAAAGAGAAAAAAAGAAACTTCAAAAGGAGGAAGACGATGAGAAAATGGCCAAGAGTCTAGCCCCAGTTCAGTTGGGGGACACTTTTAAGGGTTTAGAGAAAAGAAAGTGTTTAAGACCATTGCCATGTATGTGAATGAGAGAGTGAATACCCTCAGAAGATAAGATCTAGGAATTTAATTTTCATTTTGCAGAAATGAAATGCAGAGTTTGAGAAATGACAGAAGAGTAAATTTTTTCAATTATTCAGACACTAGAATGCTGATTCTTTGTGACCTGTGCCAAGGCAAGGACACGTATTAACTTGGTTTTATATGGGTTACATACATTATATGCTACTAAAAGAAGAAATTTCATTTAATTTTGAAAAATCATTCATTCACAAGAATAATTTTACAAAATAATTTTGAAGGAAATTTGCTAAATGCAAAAGAAATTACTTATTTAAAACTATATTAACGGAACCAATAAAAGGAATAGAGATAAAAACCTAAATAATAGTATAATTACTATTTACCTCTACCATGTAGAGGTAAAATACATGAAACAAAATCTAGAGGAAAATTATGAATATTTTTTTAAATAGAATGCCTGAATTAGAAAACAGATAAAGGAAAATACCACAATAAATAGGGTTTAAAAAGGATGGAAATATTCAGATTCTGACATGTAAAAAGGAATTATGTATGAGTAAAATTTGTGGATTTTAAGACAAAATAAAATGTAAGTATACTAGTTCCTAGGATTATCTGTGTATACTACATAGGAATTTTATTATAATTATTTAAAGTCATTTGTAGAGTTTATTAATTTTTAAAACACTATATAAAACATTTTTGTTAGGCTAATCTTCCCACAAAAAAGGGAGAAAAGAAGAGGTCATCCATTAACTTTACATTGTGTTTCGTTCTTCATATTCCTGAGATTCAGAAGAACAAGTTTACTAGAGCCAAATATTAGCAAGAACTATTTAATGAACTATGTGAGTGAGTTGAATTCAAGCACTAAAAAACATTATCCAATAGCTGCTTTAGGTGTTTCCTTCCCTCTCCTCAGCTAAAACACACACACACACACACACACACACACACACACACACACACACTCATACACACACACCCTACCTTTATAAAATATAAAATCCAAAATAAATATAAATTATTTTTAATTAAAATGTTTTTACAAAATAATTCCATTCAGACCATTAAAGAGTGAGATGAAAATGAGGGAATTCTACTGATCTGAAATGTCCTCCACTCCTCAGTAATCGGAAATCCTTCTTAAATTACAAATATTAAGACATTACCTAAGAAACAGAATTGCTTTAAATTCAACTTTAACCACACTAGTACTTACCAGGCAGAACTCGCTCAAAATATAATGTTAATATCAAATAGAGAAGAGTATCAAGTACCAAAATGAAGAAAGTAACTATCATTATGTATGACTCTCCAGAGGGATCAGGAAAAATAACACCATTCAAGTAATATTCCAGGTGTGTAATCTGAGATTTAAAACAAAATAAAAACTGGATGAACCTATAGAACTAAAGTTTTCAAAAACAGTGCTACCTAAACAAATATAATTCATATTTTAATATGCCTTTCTCCAAAAATGCACAGTGAAGTTTTAGTCATAGTGTTGCTCTATACAAATAAAATTGTCATAAAAGTGGGAAATGCTAAATGAGAAAGTAACACAATTGAAGAATAGACATCTAACTAATTGATTATCACAGATGTTTTAAAGAAGGGAATTTGGAGAAGTGGACAAACAACCAAAAATAATATTCTGGGAAAAGAAACAGAATAGGCAGTGAAATGGGAGGCCATTTATAGGAAATATAAAAATGCTAAGTATAAGATATGGCAGAAACATTAATATATGAAATAAGTATTAAAGACATGAAGAAATTATTTTTAAATAAATAGAAAATAGAAAGCTAATAAAGATAATAGCTAACATAGCATGTATCAGGCACAATTCTAGCTTTATGCATTCATATATAATAACACAGTCTTCACAATTACCCCCATCAGGTGAGTTCTACTGACATCCCCATTCTGTAGATGAAAGAAGTGAGGCCACATAAGTCAAGTGACTTGCTCAAGGTCACCCAGCTGGGATATGGCAGAGCTGAGACCAATTCATGCCTTCCGGTCCCACTCATTACTTGCAAACTCCACCTTTTACTGCCTCTTTAAATGGGATCATAAACCAGGTATTTTTGAGTGGTCAGATGATGGGCAATTATTTTTCTTCTTTAAAATTTCTAAGATTTCACAACTGATTTATCTGCTTTATTACTTTGATAAGAATTTTGTTTATTCAGCTTTTTAACAGTAGAATTTCTTCAACTACAGAGTGATTGGTCATTAAGTTTCATGAAGCACTAAAATCTTCAAAATTTTGAAAATCTTGTAAATAAAATCATGAAATAATTGTGTTCTTACCTGGGTCATTCCAGTAGTGAAGGCAAAAGGGCTGAAAAGACCTAAAACCCATTCCAAAGATGAAGGGAGTTGCCTAAACAAGGTACTGTATCCCAGACATCCCCAGAATACAGTGAAGAGAAACCCCACCACACCGGTAAGGACAGATTTCTTTATCAACACGCTCAGGAGGAAAGCAAATGCTATCTGAGAGAAAAAAGAGGAGTTACAATTGGTATTTCCTTTGAGAATCATAAATAGCAATATTCATCAATTTCTCACATTGTCAAAACCTTTCTCAAAGCATATGGAATCCAGGATACAAAATTACTGACTATACCATATCAATATCCTGAAGAAACATTATTTGCTCATATATTTGAAACCTGAAACAGATTAAAAGACACATACATGTTTTGTCAACTCACCAAAGATAGGCCATATAGGATAAAGAGTGTGAATATCACCATGAAGCCAGTATTTATTACAACTTGGGTAGATGTTATTATCAGAGCCATAAAAATTGACATCATAAAGATGTAGCCAGCACATATCAATCCCCAGGAGAGCCTATGGTAGAAACAAGGTGTTAATTCAAAATATCACATACACACAAACGTTTGGAGAGACAATATGCAAAATGGTGAAGACTGTAAGTTCTGACACCAAACTTACTAGGGTCAAGTTTACTATAAAATTGTGGTTATGCACATTTTAGCTCTATGATCGTGGTCAAGTGATCCTTTCTCACCCTCATCTGTAAAATGGGGTTCACCATGGTGGCTATCTCATGGTTGTTCAAAGGATTAACTGAGATAATACACATGAAGACTTTAGCTTAGCAATTATTACAATTATCTTTCCAAATGTACAATGCATTTTAAAATTAATATTACATATACTCTTATCTTTCAGTCAAGGGACTATATAAATGTCAATGGAAAAATAATACTGTCACCTCTAAATTCCCTAAGCTTCCTTAAGGTACACGATTGTTCTGAATGTTTAACTGAAATCTCTTTAAGTAAAGCTCACTTCATTTTTTATCCTTATATGGCTATTGCCATTAGCCATTCAATATATTGTTTTTAAGAATCAGAATATAGCAATGATGCTAACAAATACAAAACTAAAAGTGAAAGGTGTTGGGATTATAGATATGCATAGCACTCAAAACATGGTTGTTTTAGAAAATCTGTGGAAATAGATGTAAATATATGTTTTAAACAGGAAAAGGACTCTCACGTTTAAAATGTGACATTTCATGAGAACACTAACAAACTGCCAAGTACCCTCTGGACTTACATAGGGCTTTCAGATTATGTGTGAAAACTTTGTACAGATAATGCACTTGAAAGCCTTTTATACACTCTAATGTAGTACACAAATGTAAGTTACTACTACCACAAGTACATAGCGTTTTACTAAGAGTAAACTTAAGTGATCATAGTTTTCCTAACTCTCTCATGCTTTCGTTACTTAATTTGAAATTTTAAAAATCTTTTACAAATTCAAATACCTAACAATCTTAATCAGTTGATTTTTGAAGATAAGCAACTGAATTCACCTTTCACCTATGAAAAATATCGACTCCCAATAATTAAATATATTGCCTGAAAGAGCTGGCCATAGGTTGAGGTAAGGAGAGCATGGCATATTAAGATTAGTTAAGAAGAAAGGAAATGAGAAAAAAATGTACAACTTTTATGCTCAATGAATTAATAAGAGCATCAGACATACGTAAATTCCAATGCAAGTATAAACGCATAAACCAAGTCAAATACAATTATTTTCTATAATCCATGCTTTCGTCACTTATACATTGCTGGTAGGAATATAAAATGATATGCCCACTCTGGAAAACAGTTGGGCAGTTTCTTATAAAACTAAACCACCATACAGTCCAGCAATCACACCACTGGGCATTTATCTCAGAGAAATAAAGACTTATGTTCCTATAAATACCTAGACATGAATGTTCATAGCAGCTTTATTTATAATACCTAAAAACTACAAACAACTTATCTCTCCTTCAGAGAAGGAAGGATTAAACAAACTGAGGTGAATCCATATCATGGAATAGTACTCAGCAATAAAAAGGAGCAAATTGCTGAGAGATGCAACAACTTGAATGAAGTGCCAGGGAATTGTGCTGAGTGGAAAAAACCAACCCCCAAAACGCTATATAAATGAATGCATTTATATAGCATTTCTGAAACGTCAGAATTACAAAAATGGTGAGCAGATTAGTGGTTACCAGGGGTTAGGGATGGGGGACAGGGAAGAGCGTTGAATGTGGTGATAGAACTAACTGTTCGGTATCTTCACTGTGTTATTGTCAGTACTGTGGTGTGAAAGCGTACAACAGTTTTTGACCATGTTATCATTCGGGGGAACTGGATAAACATGGGAGCTCTCCAATTATTTCTTATAACTAAGTATAAAACTATTCAAAATAAAAATGTTTAATTAAAAAAATTGTAGTTACTTGTAGAACTAAGTTTAAAAAGGAGAAAGAATGGTATGTACTCTGTCAGTGTAGGAACAGTACAACTATTAAAAATTGGGGGGATTGGGGAAAGCATAAGAAAAAAAGTATTTTAACTACTTTCAGTTATTATATTGAAATAATATTATTAGTATTGTTATACTGTTGTGTGTGTATTTCTGGATAAAAGAAATGAATAATTAGGGATATTCTAATTCTAACATTCTCTGTATCTCTCCTAGAGAATGAGAATTCTCAGTGCGTAAGAAAGGAGATATGGTTATACTATGGGAGAGATGAAATAAAAGCCCTATAGTACTATATTTGAATTGTAAGTATCAGTATAAACACATAAGAGATTTATCTTTAATGTGTGTATGTTATTATATACATAAAATGTAGACTATATATCATTATTCTATATCTGCTGAAAAAGGTAGAAACAATGACCAATCCAATAGCAAAGAATATTTCTAGCATATAATGGTTTTGAAATACTTTTTCCAATTAAAAGAAACAAGAGCATCTTGTTATACAAAATAGCAAGGAACCTATCCAAAATAACAATAATATTAATAATCATAACCCACTTAGACTCTTGACAAAAGGAATCAGAAACCAACCTGAAGTGGGTTCCTTTAGTCAAAGATGGGGCAATCTGAGTTTCAGTAAGAACAATAATTACAGTGGATTGTGGATTGAAACCTAGTAGACACGTTAAGATCCACGAGTTTATAATGGTATTTAAAGAGCTAGTCATCTATGGAGTATGTTAGGGAAACAATTATCTTGAAAACAAAGGGAAAAAAAACAAGCAAAAAATTCTGGTTTTAATCATTTGTTATATCTCTTTTTTTTTTCCTAGTCCACCCTCTTAAAAAAAATTAGCCTCAATAGGAGCTAATCTTAGTCCATATATATTTAAATTAAATTCTCTCAATTATAAGGATAATTCTGGTTCATAGAACTGAAATGACTAGAATTTCATATTAAATAAATGTGCAATTAGAAAGGGATTACTATAAGTAATTTTCATGATCTATTCACAATGTTTTATGTAAGAAATTACTCTCGATATTCTTTAAGAATTCTGCATTCTTGAGCCTTATTTGGGTTAAGTAGATTATAGCAAAATTTGTGCCTGATCAGGAATAAAATGGAAAAGGGTAAAATATACAAGAACTGTGGGGACTTTATAAGAAATACATCAGTTTCACCTCAATCCCTGGGATGCCTACATCTGGTAATAGGGTTCTCTTGGAAGTTAAATTGTCAAAGCCATACTTTTTATGCACATTATTTCATTTTTAAAATCTCTCTTCATTGACTTTGAAGAGAAAGAGGAGTAAAGAGCATATTTACAGAACATTCTCCCCAATAACTGATGCAATATTAACTAATTTTTAAAAACCTCTAGCCAATGCAAACCCTGCTACCTCGGACAGTGCTATATCAGCAGAACTTTCTGCTGTGTTGTACCTCAGTTTGGGGCACTTAGAAGGTTGGATCCAAATGTAATGCTTACCTCAAAAACACGACAATACCTTTGTCGGCATTTCTATATGCATTTGTCGGCGCATTTCGCCAACAGCTTTTTCTATCAAGGGGAAACTAGCCCCTTATCACTAATTTCATTTTCTTATAATTTCTCTTATAATCTAATGAGTTTCTCTATTTATTAATGTGTGAGACACAAGTCAACTTACCAGAATGCTGACTCTCGGAGACCCATCACCATCATTAGTTTCTTAAATTTTTTTCTTTCTTTTGTAACATTTAATGATGCAAAGTATATAAAAGGGGAGAAAGAAATAATACAAATAAAAATAACCCATTCATTTACATTCTTTTCATTAGAAATGAAACGTAGTGTCCTCATATTTATTCCAATAACTGATGTCAGCTCCTCCATCACAGAATGATTTGTTGTGACCTAAATTGGGATGTTAACAAAAAAATTTATGATGTTAACTATATTAGAAAAATATATTAGAACACTATATACCTTTGTTTCTTTTAATTTTCAGTATTTATGTATTTCCATTATTTTAAAATATGGTAAACTATTAATTCCATCACGATGATCTTGATGACCTTTGGAATTAATTGACATTAATTAGGAGTCATGTGAGAAATTCCTGGGGGGGTCTACCAGGCACAATATACTGTGAGAGGTGATGGAGAGAGAGGTGCAATCCAAACACACACTTCTCACTTTAACAGTTTTATGCTTTGTGGTGCAGATGGAGAAGGAAGGAGAGACATCAAACAACTCGTGCGCAATCAGCTGCTTAATTATAATTGAGCAATTGCATGAAAGGAGAAGTAGAGACTGAGAGAGGAGCAAAAACAAGGAAGGCTTCCCCACAGAAATGACATCAGCATCAACAGCTGAAGGCTGTGATCTTACTTAAACAAAGATTATGTGGGGAGAGTTGAGGATGAAGAGACGGCATGCACAAAGGAAAAAGGAGCATAGTATATTGGAGGCACAAAAAAGAGGTCCCTGCAGCAAAAAATAGAGATAGAAATACAGATGAGAGAGAGAGAGAGAGAGAGAGAGAGAGAGAGATAGATAGATAGATAACCGTGTTTCCCCGAAAATAAGAGCTAGCCGGACAATCAACTCTCATGCGTCTTTTGGAGCAAAAATTAATATAAGACCTGATATTATATTATATTATATTATATTATATTATATTATATTATATTATATTATATTATATTATATTATATTATATTATATTATATTATATTATATTATATTATATTATATTATTACTCGGTATTATATTATACCCAGTATTATATTTATATATTATATATTATATATTATATATTATATATTATATATTATATTATATTATATTATACCTGGTCTTATAGTAAAATAAGACTGGGTCTTATATTAATTTTTGCTCCAAAAGATGCATGAGAGCTGATTGTCCGGCTAGGTCTTATTTTCGGGGAAACAGGGTAGCTAGACAGATAGAGAGAGAGAGAGAGAGAGAAGACGAGACTGGAGAAATAAACTACTGCCGTAGTTCAGGCTACAGACAATAATGACTAGTGCTGGTGGCAGTGTTGAAGAGAAGTACATAAATTTGAGCTTAGAATTAACAGGGCCAAATAAGAGATTGGGTGCAATGGGTAAGGTAGAGAAAATGATCTCTGATGATTCCCCAGTTTCTATTTGGTTCACCAGGTGGGTGGCTTTAGCATTCATTTAACTCAGTCACAGTTAGAGCAAAACACCCACAAACATACTAGTTTGAATTGCTTATGAGAAATTAAAATAGAGATACCCAGTAAACCATCAGGTACATAGCAGTAGAGCAGAGGTCAGCGAACTACGGTCCACAGATCAAATCTGGCCCACCACCTGTTTTTGTAATAGTTTTATCGGGACACAGCCACACTCATTTGTCTACTGGCTTCTTTCATGGTACAACTGCAGAGTTGACTGCATAGTTGCAATGAAGACAGTTTGGTCCCCAGAGCCTAAAATATTCACTATCTAGCCGTTTACAGAAAATCTTTGCCAGTCTACAAGTTGAAATAAGTTTCTTAGAGTTATCAGCATTAAATTGTAATTAAAGTTATGGAAATGAACGACATTGTCTAGAGAAAGTACATAGGCTAGAGAAAGATGTGTAGGATAGAACCTTGTGGACCTACAGATTTCAAGAAGCAGGAGTATAAAGTTGGGTAAGTAGGCAAGAAGACCCGGAAGAAATGGCTAGAAAAGTGAAGAAAAACCAGGTGAATGCTGTATAGTGAAAAGATCAAGTAAGATAAGGAATGCAAAGGTCAGTTGTTAATTGACATGGAAGTTGATACTGACCACAGCTGTTACTGGTGGTGTGGTGGAGACAGAAATTATGTTGTGTTGAGTTGGGCCCAAGTGAAGACAACCCATTCAAGAAGCTTAGCTGTTAAGGGGAGGGAGCTGAAATATTTGAGGAGGAAACGTGGATGAGGGAAGGTCTTGATGATTCGGGAAGAAATTAATAACTTTAAATCCTGAAGACAAGAATCTAGTTGAAAGGGGGAAGCTGAAGGAGAAAACAAAAGGAAAAATCCATTGTGCAGATTTCCCGGTCATGTTGGAAGGGATGGGATCCAGCCTATGAATTGAGGACAGATATTAAGGATGAGGCAGAAGGGAAAGGATGGGTGTAGTGAGTTAAGTAGGTCCACAGTTTTATAGGGATTGTGTTGGGAAGTTGGGGGATACCCCCATCTGACAGCTTCTATTTTCTCTGAGAAGGTGAGACAAAGGATTATCTCCTAAGAGTGTAGGGGCAAGGTGGAAGATGAGGTAGAGACTGGGAGACGGGGGGAAATTACAGAAGATTGAAAACAGATCTCTGAAGTTAGGCACTTACTTCTATGATCGCAGCATTAATTGCAGTTTGAAAAGCCACAAACCCTTTTTGCCAGTATTTTGTCAAGACACAAAAATGTTCATCTTCCAGAGTCCTACAGTGTTCTTTAAGGAAAAAAAAACATACCCATCATCATGCAATGAAATCAATTAATGGAATTAAAAGCTTAACTTTGGCTCTAAAGTAAAATATCTACATGTCTGCTCAGAACCCACGATTACACAATCTCAGAGCACTTTTAAAGTGCTTTGCAAAACTGGAAGAAGGAAGAATATTACTGAATGGTTGCCAAAATAAGGAGGCTCATCCTATAGTAAAGACTGACAAAGTTCAGGAATAAAAGTACATTACTTCTTTTTGTGATTTTATTTATTTTTCTAACAGGCATTCCCAACTGGGGATCTGATGAAGTAGCAAAAACGATCAGAATCAATTCTTATATATTTACCTGAGTATTGAAAGAGTTCTTTTACAATTATGTATCTAGATTCCTCACTAAACTTCAGACTATATGAGAAAGTATCATTAAACACAATTCCCACCACGTCAGAGTGGTTTGCTAGCAGTACTGTATCCATGGTTTCTTCATCAGGAGTCCCAATGATTGTCCTTCCTGCCATAATGAAAAACATAAATAATCACATAAATTTATTACAAAACGAGTTTGCAATTATTTAGCTTGTCCATAAATTTATTGGTGTTGCAAACTATCCGTAAAAAGATGCCTCTAAGTTAGGGGCTGAAGTCCTTTCTACTGTCTTAAGTTCAATGTAAATACGTGAAAAGATGTGAATGATAATAATGTTTTTTAAAAACCAAATTGTAGTATTTTTAGTGTGATTTCATTTTAATGAAGAAAAACTGAATTTGTGTGCCTCTGTACACATATACAAGCATTAATATCTATATCTATCTATATCTATCTATCTATCTATCTATCTATCTATCTATCTATCTATATATGACCATGTGTATGTGTGCGTACATATTATCCTAAAAAGATACAAACACATTTAAATGGGAGGTATGGTAGGGGAGGAAGTAGTGGCTGGGTAAAAACAAAAGCTTTCATAATTTTGCTTCATACAAGTTTGTATTGCTCAGTTCCTTTTTTAGGGTGGCTATTACCTTGGTGTTTTTTAAAAATAATTAAAAACTTAAAAACAGATACATTTAAAATAATCAACAGAAATAACTGAGAATTTGGGGGTGGGAATTCCTGCCAGGATTATAGACTGATTTCTATCACATGAAAATAGTATGCCAGTAGAAGTAAAGTGCATGCAAAGAATCAGAGTACAAAAATCAGAAGTAGACAGACCGAAAGGGTATTATGCTAAGCGAAATAATTCAGAGAGAGACAAATGCCATACGATTTCACTTATATGTAGAATTTAAAAAACAAATAAACAAACAAACAAAACAAACTCACAGATACAGAGATCAAATTGATGGTTGCCAGATGGGAAAGAGGCTGGAGGAAGGGTGAAAAAGGTTAAGGGATTAAGATGTACAAATTGCTAGTTATAAAAACAGGCATGGGGATGCAAAGTACAGCATAGGGAATATAGTCAGTAATATTATAGTAACTATATATGGTGTCAGATGGTTACTTATTGGGATGATCACTTCGTAAGGTATATAAATGTCTAATCACTATGTTATACACCTGAAACTAATATAATATTGTACGTCAACTATAATTGGAAAATTTTTAATTTTTTTTTTTAAATAACAAAAAATTGGAGTTCAGGAGAAAAAGTCAGAAGTTAGTCCACCTATAGAGTCTTTGGAGTCATAGCATACATAACAGATGAGTTTACAATCTGCAGAAGTAATCCAACCAATAGGTGGTGAATAAATCTGTCACTAGTGGAAACTTTGGAAACCTCTGAAGTCCAATTTATGGACTCCTTTTTTGAATGCTTTCGTATACTTTCATGTATTATGTTCTAATATTTTTTGTTAATTTTAACACAGTGTTTTAATCTCACTCAGGGTGACAGCTACATGAAGAAGAAAAAGGTATTCATTTTCATAGTGTGGCCATACCTTTCAAAACTACTCATCCTTCTAAACATAAACAAGGCTGTGAAGTTTTTAGAAGACAATGCTAATTTCAGTGATTTTTTTTTCTCTGAAGTTATACAAATCCTATCAAGGTCAGAACACGAATACTTGGGCTAAACAGCGAGCGTTAGATGAACATGGAATGAGATGGCGAGAGAGGAGTTATGACTCGGACAGGCTGGACGGTAGCTGAAATGGGTGTTACTATATGAGAAAAGGACCAGACTCCGATGAGCCATGAGATTCTAAGGCTGAAAGCAGCAAATAGCTAGCACTGTGCAGGTAGGGAGATTAGTCCTTGAGGCTTTTGTATATGCTTCCTGCGTTTAAAAGAGATAAGGTAAGTGACCACATGGAGAGGCCTGGAGAGCCAGATCAGGGTAGAATCAACACTGGCTAGGCAGAGCACATAGCCAGTATAGGTAGGGAGGCAGGCGGAAGTCTAGAGCTCCAGAAGCTGCAATGAAGAATCATAAAACAGGGGAAAGTCGCCAGGAATAAAAAGTGAAATCGTTTAGAATAGGGTCCAACCTTTTTTTCCGACTCCAACCTTACTTTATGGAGTATACATCATACTCATGATAACGCAATATAGCATCCACTTCAAGGAGGAGAGGGGTGAAGGATGTGTGTGCTGTTGAAAAAGCCCTCAATGAAATCTTTCACTTCTCACCCATCTTACAGCTCTACACCAAGGCCTGCACTGCAAACAGAATGAGGATCTTTACCCCAGGAGAGAACCATTGACCCACAGGCTGGGTGAATAAACTCAACTTGCAAAACAAATGTGAAATTCAACATGTGAGGTTGCATAATAATAAAACACTGGCCATCAGACAACAAACCTTTCATAAAAGAAGCCAAAGCCATCTTATCCATTATCTTCTGTGTCATGTTAGTGACAGGGGTATATGCCACCACCAGGTCTGAGTCATTAAACTGATCCACACGTCCCAGAACTTGAGGAGGCTGCTCAGGGAAATGGTTTGCTCTGAAGAATCCCGAAAACAAGCACAAAACCAGCCCCAGAAGCAGTGCTATTGTCCATTCCTCCAGCACACAAAAGGAAAATGAGCCGAGTTATAATATGGTCCAGAACAGTGAGAAACATTCAAACACATTTGAAGACAGGAAGTACTGACACTGAGCATGGCTTCACTTCACTCTCCAATTTTTTCCCTTCCCAATTACTATCTATCTTTTAATGAAAACACCATTTCAAAAATACGGCGGTCTGATATAATATCAAACATGTCCACTGATCTTAACCTGGTAATATAGCACCCCTAATAGTAGGGCCACTATTGATTATATGGCTTTAAATGTGATGTAATATAAGTTCATCGCATCACATGAGATATTCTTGCCAAAAATGTTTAACCTGAAGTTTATCACATTTTTAGATCTAACTTTCTGTTTGCCAGAAATATAGGTGATAAAGGAATGAGTTAAATGACAGCATGAATTAGCAATCGGCGAAATACAGTACATGGATACTGAACAAGATAGCTGCTTTTGTCTCACTGGTTCCTAGTTTGAACAAACAAACCGTAAAAGACATTTTGGGGGGAAATTTAGGAAATTGAATTTGGCCATGGAATTAGATGATTACATACAATTACTGCTAATTATGAGAAGTGTATTAGTGGTTATATAGGAGAATATGTCCTTAATTTTTGTAGATGTTACCTGAAGTACTTAGCAGTCAAGGACCATGTATCTTCAAAGAGGGAGAGAGGAGACACAGAGAAATGAAGCAAAGATGGAAAGATGTTAACAGTTGTCACATTTGGATTATGGGTGAATTGGATAGGATGTGGGTTCATTGGACCAATATTTCTACATTTTGAGATTTAAAATATTTTTAATAAGTTTTGTATTAATTCTAGTGGGTGATCATTATAAATGTGCCCTTCATCAACATAAAAATTAAACTACTAGAATTGAAATATTAGAATTGCTTCAAGAGCTCTTACAGAGAATGAAAAACATGAGAACTCTGCTAGCTCCGACCAAAATGTTGTCATTTTTAAACAGAATGCAGTCCCTGTGTGGCCAAGGCAACCCCAGGTATATCTCATAGTAATATGCAGCTAATCTCTTCATGCTAACGTCCATGTCCTCATACTAGAAACTCAACAGAACACAAACATACTGGCAATCAGTGATCTGGCTCCATGAAACCACCTATGTTTACAAAAAGAAGAGCCTTGAAAGGAAATCCCAAAACGTTCCCTAATTTTTGCTCATAACTTTCTTTCCCCAGCACTGTCAATGAACAGAATCTTAATCCAAATGTCCTCAGTAGAGTGCTATGGTTTACTCATTAAAAATCTATTTCATTTTGTCCAGCTTATTTCCTTTTCTTTTTGTCCCTTAACACCAAAGTTGACCCATGGTACATCATAATGACTCCACAAGATTCAAGTGGATTAATTATTTGGAGAATGGCTAGTTCTACTCAATAAAATGTTACTTCGTTTTTCGGGAGCTGTCATGTGAGTCCTTTAATTTCACCCTGTGACATGAATATTATTCTACTCTGCAGGATTTGCAAAATATTATTAGAACTCCAAAACAACTAGCCCATAGAATTTGTGAACATAAGAAAGCAATGATGGAATAAAATTACATGATAGATTTTCATTCACTAAATATGGAAAAATATATATTGTGAACCATACCGTTAAGCTCTCTCTTTTCATTCTCCATTTTTTCATAAAATTCTTGTACAGAAGGGCCTGAGTTTGTTGGAACACACTGATTTCTTTCTTAACCATTTTGTCCTGTTCCTTGAAAGAAAGGGTAAATATTGTACAACAGTAACTAGGAGAGAAAAAGACCCAAAAAAGTCGTTACAAAAAGGCTTGTGAACACTTTGAAAACATAGTTTAGGATGCACTAATTTAATGCTTATTTGATACTGTAGTAACACATTCAACAGGTTTTTTTTTTTTTTTAAGAGTATAAAGTATTAATGAATGCAAAACATCCTGCCCACTGGTATTTCTTCTCAGACTCAGGGCTAGGAGAGAGATGAGGGCAAAGGTGTGGGAAGCCTTTCCCCTCCTGTCTCAAAAGTCACTTCTTCTGCCAAATATTAACATTACAGCAATCTAAAGTATATCAGTGAATGTTAGTAATGATTAGAATAAGATAAAGAAAAAACTTTGTCATTTAGTTAAAAAAAAAAAGAAAAAACATAACAGGAATAAAAAAACCATCGCCAGTTTTTTGTTAAGTCAGCGATTTGCCCACAAGCAGTCTGTACTTTGAATGGCACGCTTTCACATGATTATTTATTATCTAGGTAACCAGTGAGTAAAGGAAAGTTGAATAACATTATAGTGATTCTTTGCATCTCAAAGAGCTACTTTCTCCTCATTAAATTCATGGTCCCCTTTTATGAAGTAAGTATATAAGACACATACAGATGAAAACCAAAAACATGTTAGCTAATATGACTAGAATAATTGACTTGCAGAATCCAGAGAAGTGTAAATCTGACCCCCAAAATTAATAATGTTTAAACACACTTCTGAGTCTATCTTCCATTTTGTTACCACACTAAAAAAAAGACACTGGCTTTAAAAAATTAAAATCACTAATTAGGTCTATAATATAAAACATACAGTAATTTAGAAATATCATAATTTAGAAATAATTTTAACGTGTCAATCAAGATGTCTGGCATTGACTGTATACTTTATGCCTTAATTACTTTATGCAAAGTGGAAGTTAAAATCAAATTTCACTTACGGTCAGGAAAATAAGAGTGAGGAACTGAGAAGCACTTTGATTTACCAGTTTCTTTTTGTCCAGAACAGCTAAGAACTCTCCTACAAATGTTTGTCTCTTTTGAAACTTTTTATTCAGTTTGGCTTCTGAAAACAAGTGCTGTGGTCTCTGTAAAAAGCTTGCCACATACCCTTTGCTTAATAGGGTTTTTTTGTTGTTCCCATGCCTTTCTTCTCCAATTACTCCGCAGAGAGAGTGGAGTTATGAATGGTTGGCTAAGTGTGTCATGTGATATTTGTTTATTGCTCTATCTTTCTGGCACAC
Organism: Rhinolophus sinicus; assembly: GCF_057876585.1. Taxonomy (NCBI): domain Eukaryota; kingdom Metazoa; phylum Chordata; class Mammalia; order Chiroptera; family Rhinolophidae; genus Rhinolophus; species Rhinolophus sinicus. Next base: position 48,249,734 of record NC_142512.1, read on the forward strand.
CCAAAAAGTGATCAGATTAAAAAAGGTAGAAAAAGCCACGTCCTGGATAAGTCTGTATTAGCTTTCTTTTCTTTTTTTTTATTAGTTTCAGGTGCACAAAACAATGTAATAGTTAAGACATTTACATCCCTCACAAAGTGATAACCCCCCCCAATCTAGTACTCCTCTGATATCATATATAGCTGTTACAATTCCATTGACTCTGTTCCCTATGCTGTACTCCACATCCTGTGACTATATATGTATTAAATTATAGTTGACATTCACTATTATTCAGCTTCAGGTGTACAGCGCAGTGATCAGGCATCTACACTGTTCATGAAATGATCTCCCTAATGAGACAAGTACCCATCTGACACCCTACAAAGTCTTTACAATATTATTGATTTTCCAAACTGTTTTTCATATCCATGTGGCAATATTGTGACTACCAATCTGTGCTTTCTAATATCCTCACCTTCTCCCTCATCCCCACGCCCCTCCCAACTAGCAACCATCAGTTTTTCCTCTGTATCTCTGAGACTATTTCTGTTTATTTTGCTCACTTATTCTGTTCTTTAAATTCTACATGTAAGTGAGATCATATGGTATTTGTCTTTCTCCGTTTGACTTATTTCATTTAGCATAATATTCTCTAGGTCCATCCATATCATTGTAAATGGGGAGATTTCATTCTTCTTTATGGCTGAATATTACTCCATTGTATAAATGTACCACAGTTTCTTAATCCAGTCATCTACTGATGGGCATTTTGGTTGTTTCCATATCTTGGCTATTGTGAATAGTGCTGCAATAAACAGGGATGCATATATTTTTTCAAATTAGCGTTTTGGATTTCTCTGGGTAGATACCTAAGGTATTTCCATTTCCAGTTTTTTGAGATACCTCCATACTGATTTCCATAGTGGCTACACCAATCTGCAATCCCACCAACAGTGCATGGGGGTTCCCCTTCCTCCACATCCCCCTGTGCAGAGCTTGCAGATGACCTATTAGATTTTAATGATTAGAAATCGGAGAGACAGGACAAAATACAGCAAACTAAAAAGAAAGGAAGTTGAACAGAGGGAAAATGAGAATCAATCATCTCAGAAATCAGAATAATGAGGTGCTTCGTCTAAGACTTAACTGCACTTCAGTTAAATGGCTCTTTTTACTTACTGACTCTTATAAACTAGAAAGTACGCTGCCGGTTTAAAATGAATTATCTCATTTAATACTCAAAGCAAACCTATGAAGTTGGTATGGTATTTACAACCATTTTACAGATTTGAAAAGTGCGAATTAAAGGTGAAGTTAGTTATTTGCAGATGCTCAAATAAAGGCAGAGCCAACGTGTGAGTCCAGAAGTGTCTGGATTCCAAGCCCTCTCACTATTCACCATCACGAAGAAAATTATGCTAATCAAAACAATGGTATCTAATACCCATTTTAATAGTTCAGACTAGATGGGCAGAACTTTATTTTTATTGTTTTTTTAATTTTTTAATTTTTTTTATTAGTTTCAGGTGCACAAGACAAAGTAATACTTAGATGTTTATCATTTATATCCCTCACACTGTGTGAACCCCCCTCCCCATCCACTATCCCTCTGACATCGCACAGAGCCATTACATTTCCACTGTCTCTATTCCTAATGCTGTACTCCGCTTCTTGTAAGTATATACATACATATATATATACATACATATATGTATGTATGTGTATATATATATATATATATATATATATATATATATATATATACACACACATACATATATAATTATAGTTGGCATACATTATTGTTCAGCTTCAGGTGTACAGTGCGGTGATCAGGCATCTACATCATCCCTGAGGTGGTCTCCCAAATGGGACACGTGTCCATCGGATACCCTACAAAATCTTTACAACATTATTGATTACGTTCCCCAAATTAGTTTTTAAAACCCCGTGGCCATCTTGTAGTTACCGACTGTTTTCTAGTCCCCTCACCTAACCCATCTAGCAACCCTCAGTTTTTCCTTAGGCAGAACTTTTAATGACTGTGTTACTTTTTTTCCCAGCAACGAATACATTGGAAATTCTCAGAATTGTAAACAACAACCATTTATCAACCCTGAAAATCTCATCACATGATTTTTACTGTAATACTGTAATACATCTCTTGGTATGAATACACAAGTTAATAACCATTCACGAAAGTGAAAGACAGAAAGGGTAAAGCATTCTAAGACTATTCAAATCATTACAGTTTTCATTAAGAATATGGAAAGTAACACTTCCTTTGACTTGAACTGTATTCCTTCCTTTGTTGTTTGTCACATTTCTCTTCATGTTCTGCCAGTCATTACTGGAGTTTTGTAAAAGCCCATGAACTAGAAAACACCAAATATTCAACCTGGTTCCAATCCCAAACATTACTGATAATGTTTATTTTAATGGGTGACAAAAAACACACAACAAAAATCCTACTATAATACACACATACACTTTCTTAGTAACCAAATTTAAAGGATAATTTATTTCCATAATTTTAGGGATTTTAATCTCCAATACGGTACATGAAGCAGTTATAGGATTAGGAGTCTGAGCCCTACATTTCAAACCTGTCACTATTTGGCTATAGGCCTTGGACAGGTGACATAAAATCCCGAGGCCTCTGTCCCACATTTATAACAGGGATTGGACCTTCTCTATTCCAAGCCTCTGGACACTGATAACTGTGCAGTCCTCATACAAGGTCACAATCTTTAAGTCCTCCAAACTTGGATTTGTGGGTGCCCACACAATGTAACATCAACCCAGCTCTCTTCATCACACTGTTTATAGATCTCTTTTAATTCTTCCTTCCTCCTGGGTCCTTAACCCTTCTTCTGCACTTTTGCTTTCAGCAAATAAATTTACTGCTTTACTGAAAAACCAGAGACCGCTTGGCAGCGACTTCCCTCCATACAGTTCTAGTTCATGCTAACTTCACAGAGAAAACTGGGCCAATCCTTTCCAAACTCAACTGCACTGTGCAGCCTCCCCATCCAGTCTCATAACCTACTCCAAAATCTGGCTTCCTCTTTATTTGATTGTTCAGTGCTACTAGAATATCTTCTCTCCTCCCCCCTCTCTTCAGACATGCCTAGTAATATGCGGAAAAATTTGTCACTGACCCCCCCAACACACACCTATCTTAAGCTTTTTTTTTCATATATATCTATATCTATCTATCTATCTATCTATCTATCGATATATCTATCTATCTATCTATCGACTAATGCAATAAGACAAATAAAAAATATATAGAGAGATATATATAAAAGAACATTATTTTTGTCTTATTGCATTAGTCCCTTTCCTGAACTGTAGGCCTGGATAAAGGAACTAATTTTCTTCTCACATTCATCTTTTATGGTTACACTAAAAAGCTAGCTTCTTGAATCTTCTGCTGTAGGGTGATCAATTTTAAGATCTTTAATTAATCATTTTGCACCCCAGGTTTATTTTTTGCATAAAGAAAAAATAATCCAGATTTCTTTAGAAAAGTAATTGGATTTTTTAAAATTCATTTTCTTCCTCTCTTGTTCCCTCATGGATTATATAATTTGTGTTATCGTTCATCTTGCAAAATAACAGCTTTAACTTTAATAATTAAGCCTATTATTTCATCTTCACTCAATGATCTTTTATTATAATCTCTACTTTCCTTTTTATTATGAACTATCTCAGGCATAAAATGACACAGAGGAATGTAACCAAATTTCATGTATATGTTCCCCAAACTTAAAAAAAAAAAGTTAACATTTTGTCCCATTTGCTTGAGTGACTTTAAAGGAAAAAAATTACACATATATTTAAAACGGCCTTTGTAACCCCTCCCCAATCTTATACCTGTTCCTCCCTCCCAGATCATCCTGTCCTACTCGGTTTTACTTTGTTAGTTATATATGAATTCCTAAACAGGATATAGCAGTTTGTGTTTTTAAATTACAAAAGTGGTATACTTTATATATCATTCTGCAACTTGCCATTTTCACTTAATATTTTATATATCCACATTGGTACATGTGGATCTAGTTAATGTTCTAACTTTCTAAAAAGTGAAAAAAACATAATGTATTTAGAACTTACCCATTGTTGGTTATTGAGGCTGCACAGTTTTTCATTCTTACAAACAGGCTGTCGTGATATCTGGCCCCTGCCTCCTCCTGTGTCTATATAAGAATTTCTTTATGGTGGTGGTCAACAGAATGCAGAGGGCACAACCCAGAGAGTGCATTAATGTGAAGTACGGAGATATTACAACTTCTGTTTACATTTATTTTCATCAAAAATATTAAGCATTGTAGTTAATACACGGATTGAAATGATGCTTATTTAGCACACCTATAAATCGAAATGTCTCAGGGAGACGACACAAAATATTTGAAATATAAGTGGGAGCCCCACAGTACTCAGGCACTGATGGTGGCACATTTATCTATTCATTTGTCAGCATTTAATCATATAAGGTTGGGTGATTATATAGATTATACATTATACTATTTAAATTTACCATCAACATGACGTAAAATGATTTCTGCAAAGGGATTGTGTATTGAAAATTATTCTAGTGATGCACATACAAATGAAAAATAAGAAAATGCCATTCTAAGTACATGCATCTTGTAAACCATATTAAAAGTAAAAATTAAACCACATTATTTATAACTGGCAAGAACTCTTTCATCTTTATCTTATCCTTTCTAGTTTGCTATTGTGAATGATGCTTTATATTAGGTTGGTGCAAAAGTAATTGCGGTTTAAAAGGTTAAAAATATACAGCATAGGGAATAGAGTCAATGGAATTGTAATACATATATACGATGCCAAACGGGCAATAGATTGGGGGCCGGGCATTACCACTTTGAGGGATGAAATGTCTAACTATTGCACTGTTTTGTACACCTGAAACTAACTTAAAAAGAATGTTTGTAAGAAAAAATACACTATGAGAACGAAAATAATAAATAAAGGTTAAAAATAATTGCAAAAACCACAATTACTTTTGCACCAACCTAATAGTAACACAGTAATACATATACATAATATAGTTTTGAATATTAAATTTACACATATATATCAGGAGTGCATGATCAAAATTATTTTATTAATAATGTGCAAAAATTTTAAAATATAAGGGCACTGCACTAAAAGTGGGATTTCTTTTTCCTGAGATATGTACAGTCTCACCTTTATTAAAGTAGTCAACGTGCTGTCCACGTTTCTAAAATGTATATTTTAACCAACACCATATGAAAGTTCTCATTTCCCAAACTCTTTCCACCATAAGAATTATTAAAATTTTGAAAATTGTATATGAAATAATTGTTGGCTCACAAACTCCTAAGTTCCCTGGGTGAAATGTGAAACTGGCCACTGTGCACTGAGGGCAAGAAGAGACAGAAGAGGCACAGACCACTCCAGAGTGGGAGGTGGCGGCTTTAAGAAGCAAAGAAAGTTACTTACAAGGCGGTCATGGGTGACCTCAAATGATCTCTGCATACTCCAGCATTTTAAAAGTTTAGGGGCCGGCCCAGTGGCTCAGGTGGTTAGAGCTCCATGCTCCTAACGTCGAAGGCTGCCGGTTCGATCTCCATATGGGCCAGTGGGCTCTCAACCACAAGGTTGCCAGTTCAATTCGAGTCCCGCAAGGGATCGTGGGCAGCGCCCCCTGCAACTAAGATTGAACATGGCACCTTGAGCTGAGCTGCCTCTGATCTCCCGGATGGCTCAGTTGGTTGGAGCGTGGGCTCTTAACCACAAGGTTGCCGGCCTGACTCCTCGAGACGGTGGGCTGCACCCCCTGCAACTAACAGTGGCAACTGGATCTGGAGCTGAGCTGCACCTTCCATAACTAAGATTGAAAGGACAACAAATTGACTTGGGAAAAAAAAGAGTCCTGGAAGTACACACTGTTTCCCAATAAAGTCTGTAAAAATGTTCCCCTTCCCCAATTAAAATCTTTTTTAAAAAAAAGTTTATATAGAAGCCTCAGCTGGGTTTCACGATACCTTCCAGATTCCGTCAACATCTCAAAAGACTGTGCCCTTGAAAATGGCTCCCACTTTGGGAATGGAAGGCAAATGTACATTCCAAGGACAGGGGAGGGTGAAGAGCCTCTAAATGCCAGAATCCAGCTCAGGGGTCAGCCAGCAATTGCATCCTCTTGATGACCTCTTCTAACTATAATATCTGATTTTTGCATTTATAGTTTAAGAGAATTTGCTTCTGTATCATACGGACTTTTCCCTACCCTAACATGAGGAAACTGTTTATTTAGGTCACTTTTATGACCTTCAATAAAATGTATATTTTATCCTAAATGTCTTCCACATCTTTCACAAGAGTTATTGCAATACAGCATAGAATTTCCACTACTAACTTAATAGGTTCTGTTTGTTAACATATTTTAAAAATAGCTGTTGCTTGTATACAGCGGCTGTATTAATTCTGTATGTTAATTTGAACTTTGCTGAACTCTCTAATTATAACTTTTTAAAATTTTCTAAACAATAAGTTTATCTGCAAATAATGAGTGAGAGTTTTATGATTTCTGTTTTCTATCAATTCTTACAACTCTGTGAATTCCTGGAATTAAACCTGACTTGTTCCTGATGTAGTCCAATCCTCTGTGTGTGTTTTTTTTACTGCATTCTGCTTCTTTCCATCGTGTTGTATTAATTATATCTTTTGTAGTTAATATTTCCTGATATAGTCTCCCTTTCCTCTAAACTACAGTTAACTTTTTTCACTGTTTGTTTGATCATTATTTTTAAAAGCACATAGCTACGCTCAGATTCCTGACCTACAGAAACTGAGAGTTAATTAATGTATGTTGCTTAGCTAAGTTTTGGGGTGATCTGTTATGCAGCAATAGATAACTGATACATCCATCTATTTCTCTGTTATCTCCCAATAACGCGATACTACAGCCCTTTAAAGTCAAGACTCTATTGTTTACCTTTACATCCCCAGCTCCTAACCCAGTGCTTGGCCCAATGTAGGAATTTAAAAACAAAATGTTGCATTTAATCACTGACCGACTTACTACTAAGTGTGTAACTGAAGTTCAGTACAATTTGGGGGCTGTTCACTGTATGTAGACCGTGTTCACTTTCCCAACACACGCTCACATACCTCAGAATGGAAAACTACTTTGCCGTAGTAAAACAATCTTCTAATTATGGTCTCTTCCACATTTCTCTTTTCTCATCTGAACAACTCAACAGGTTTAGAATGGAAATTGGGTAGGATTAACTGTCACAAGATCCTCAGGGAAAGGTGCTAAATACCCCCAAGTCTGTTCCTATAAAGAACCATTTCCTTCCTTAGGTCTTTCACAACTTTTGTCCAGATCCCTCAGATTGCACTCTATTCGGGATCTTCTCAAAGAAAGAGATGCAGATACACGTTTAAGTTTGAAAATCACTGTTTAGCTAACGCCAATGCTCATTTTTCCATCCATTTCATAACTGACTACTTTTGACTAATTATCTTCACTTGACTTGGCAGGAAGACAATGGGCAACTTTAGCCACCTTTGGCAACACATATCCTCACGTGTGTGGAGACCTGTACACAGCCAAAGAGACCTACCTATTATACGTATTGCTCTTATTTAGTGAATTCAGTATTTTACAAGTGCCATATGGAAGAAGCCAGATGCCACAAGAAGGCTAAGTAGCACTCTCAAGAGATCAAGAATATAAGCTCTTAAGTCACTCTGCCTGGGTTCTGCTAGCTCACTATGGTTGTATTAACAATTATACCCCAACAACACTTTTCTTGAAGGTTCTGTTTTGCCATCTGTGCCTATGCCCTCCCAATTATTCCAGTTATCAATAAAATTTACTTTCAGGATAAGAGATCAGAGGTTTCCCTGCCTGCCTTTTGGAGAGTATGTAAAAAGTTTCAGATTTTGTGGCTCCTTAAAGGGACCAAAGGAGGGATTTAAGACTGGTGTTCTAAAATTGAACCTCAAGCTCTTGTCTATCGCACAATTCCTGTCCTTTCTAAATTCTGGCTATTCTGCCTTCTTCCATTTGTTGAATGGCATGGATTGTCTTCTGGCTCACCCATTTCCTGTTCTTTGTTCCAACATCCTGGACCCTGTTGCCTTGTTTCTCAGATAAACTAGCGTGAGGATGACCCTTTGACTCAGCAGAGTTCAGCCTCTGGCTTCCCAGACTGCTTTGTGCTGGCTCCAACTTGGACTCTCTTTGGGCCACTGCTTTTGCAGCCTTATCCAAGCCCTTTCTGGTACTAAGGTGCTGCTTTGGCACAGCCTGCTGCTGCCATCTGGTGGTCAAAGAGTTTCATACTTTGCCCTGTCCCAACTAGGCACCTGGAGTGCATCCATACTGTGCTGACAAAATAAACAGTTGTGTCTCAGGGTCACTGAGGTAAGAAGAGAAGGAATAAGAGGAAGAGGATGAGGAGAATGCCAATGATGACTGAACCTTAGTTGTAAAGTTTGCAATTAAATGATTTGAATTAAAAACCCTGGTATTGCCACATTTTCAATGTGAGATTCAGCAAGGAGCTCTGGATTTAAATTGAAAATTGAAATTGTGTTTGTAACTATGTATGATGATGGATGTTAACTAAACTAACTGTGGTCTTCACTTTGCAATATATACAAATATCAAAACATTATGTGATACACTTGAGACTAATATGTTAAACATTTCAATAAAAAATTGAAAACAATTACATATTTTCAAAGGATGAATGTTGATATAAGATTTATTAGAAGGTATGACACACCGTGAGTAGAAATAAGATTGAGATTTCATCAGCAAGCCCAGCCATGGACTGAACTGTTACTCAGAGGCTGTAAAATATGGATAACTTATAAAAATAGGAAATTCCTGAGTGTTTTTGTTTTTATTTTTAACTGTCAAATTCTACTATTCTGTATTTATTTGGAACTCTATCCCTAACTACCATGTTTCCCCGAAAATAAGACTGGGTCTTATATTAATTTTTGCTCCAAAAGATGCATTAGGGCTTATGTTCAGGGGATGTCATCCTGAAAAATCATGGGAGGGCTTATTTTCCGGTTAGGTCTTATTTTCGGGGAAACACGGTATATCCCTTTGGAAATACGTAATTTCTTTAGAAAACAAACTTAAAAACTTTTAATTAAGATGAATTGTAAATTGTTATTCTAAGTTCTTTTGACTTTCAATTCGACCAAATTGACAAAGAAACTTAAAGTAGCTTTCTATACAATTCAGCTCTCACTTTTTTGCTGGATAGGCTTTGTTATCTTCAACCGCAAGGAAACATCCATCCAAGACAAGTTCCTGGGTTTGCATCTTACAGAAACAATATATATGATTATGATGATTTTAATGGCCGTTTAAGTCAGACAGTACCAGTAGGATTTTTTTTAAGGTTCTTATCTTGAACTTCAAAATGTAAGTGAAGCTATACAGATGTGAATTTGTGCCATACTGTCTTTATAAACAGTTACGTTCATCTCAGGTACCTATTTCTAACATTCATAATGTAGGCTTATAAATAGTGTTGCCACCCCCCCACCCCGAAATGAACAGTCCCAAATGGGACTTCATTAAGAAATACCTTAAGAATATCAGATAAGTAACTTGATATGTAAGAAGGAGATTGGTCACAAAATAATCAAAAGATAACCCAAGATTGACTCAAAACAGTACTGAAAGTAGAGAAGCCTTCAAATATGCAAAGACCTTCAGAATAAGTTTGCAGATAGTCTATCAAATTCTGATAATCTTTATTTTAAAAATCAGAATTTAAAAGATGTCTTTACTACCTCAATCTGAGTGAACCAGAACCAGGAACCCACATCCCTTCAGCACAGAGTACGAAGCATTACCTGTGTGTGGGGAAAAAACACATAAAAAAGTATTCAAGACAACTTTTCCACTAAAACCTTCCAGTAAATAAATTGAATCTATTTTCAACCCATATCTATGTATTAAATCAGTTCTCAAAAAGGGAGATTTTGCCCTCCAGGAGACATCTGACAATGTGGAGGTATTTTTGATAGTGCTACTGGTAAAAATGCTACAATGCACAGGACAGCACCGCCTCTTCCCCCCCACCAAGAATCAAACCTAATTTATGTCAATGGTAACGAGGTTAATATACTCTGCATTAAACAATCATAAACCATCTTTGTGCAAAACCGATTTTGTAAGGAGAAATCCAGTCTACTTTGGATAGCAAAGGAAGGTGAGAAAAGGTTATTAGTCTCCAGTAGACTATTATTTGTATCTTGATATATCCCCTCTACAACACAACATCTTACCAAGGCCTCCAATATACTAGCCACTTCTTGCTCATCCAATCCATGTCAGGAGTAGACCAGTGTCATGTTCTGTGGGACGTCTACCTGAGCCAAGTCTCTCTGGAATATATTCAGGGTAGGAGAACCCTAAGTCTAACCTTAGGACAAGATTTAAAGATATACTTTTGTCCACTCCAGATGAATTCAGAATGTTTGATTCTCTTTCTGATTGGAACGCAAAAGAAGGCATCTGACAAATCAGTGGTCCAATACTGTGACAGAAGCTGTTGTAATCTGTTTTTGCAAAAATAGCGTATCTGGCTACGCTGCTCAATAGAGCTGTTAGTTGAGTTTGCAGTTGATTAATGTCATCCTCTGTCCGTTATGTCCGATCTTTGCAGGGGAAAATATTAGTATATGAAAACTCATCTTTAATTTCCCCCATTCTCTCTCCATCCTCCCTCTCAGAATGAAATATTGCTTTTATTCCCTATCGTGGCTGAGGAGAAGGCAGTTTTAGAGGCTTCCATCTGGTCTCCTCCTACTGCACTAGGATGAAGTGTCCCCCGCCCCTCAAAATTCATATGCTTTCTGCAACCTCAAAATATGACTGTGCTTAGAAATAGGGTCTTTGAAGGTATAATAAGATGAGGTCTATTAGAGTAGGTTGGGCCCTAAATCTGAAATGGCTGGTGTCCTTAGAAGAGATACCAAGACAGATTCACTAGGAAGGTGGCCACGTGACAAGATTGGAGACAAGCTAGGTAATTTCAAGGGTTTTTGGCAACTACGAGAAGCTAGCAAAGAGGCATGGAAATGATTATCCCTCTGAGCCAAGAAGGAGCCAACCCTGCCAACACCTTCATTTTGGACTTCTGGCCTCCAACTGTGAGGATAAATTTCTGTTGTTTTAAGCCCCCCAATTTGTGGTACTTTGTGACAGCAGCCCTAAGAAACTAAGACACCAACTGTAACAGTTCTCATCCCACAAACCAAGGAAACAATGTGGGGTTATGCCACATCCCAATAGTGTCTACTCCAGTTATAAACTCAGGGACTGGAGACGGGAAGACCAGATGGGGCTACAGACAAATAGACTCATTATGAACAGGATCCAGGCCAGTATCTATTGCCTGGCCCTCAAATGCCCCCGTTGTGACAGAGGGCTATGATGATGCTTTGGGTCTCTGGGTCTCAGCATCAACTTTTACCATGTCTAATATACCTTGAAATATTTGGGACAAACCCCTTTTTTAGCATACAGTTACTAGAGTTAATGGCCACAGATCTCTTTGGAGGTCTAGGGGAATGGATACCATCCCATGAAGTTGCCATCTGTGAACCCAATGCTGTAGTAACTGCTTATTATCACCTCACAGAAAAACACAACACTAACTTTTGAGTGACTCAGCTATGCCCCTCACTAGTACCTTTCTTGGTGCTTTGAGTTTGACCCTCGACTGTGTTTTAGTTCCACAGGATACCTACTCACGCATGCCTGACTTTGTCTTTTCACCCCTTCTTCCATCATGTACCGTGGCTTTTTAGCATTATATGTGATAGTACACGGACCATTGCTTTTTCTAGGCTTTCAGGAGCGATCCTACAAGCGTGCTCACACCGTCTCCTAGGGTTCTTGCCAGGGTACTGAGAATTCTGCATGCCCAAAAAGTGCTCCCAAAAAAATAAAAACTCTCTTATCTGATTTTACGTTTGGCACCTCATCAAGCATGCTCAGAATCCAGTCATATGCATCCTTTCCTAACTCCTGTGGGTAGATGTGGCTAGCTCCAGAAGCTCCTGTAGAGTACAGTCCCTTTCATCTCTCAGCAAGTCCAACATACCTCTGGCCACGATGTTGTAAGACTTAACCCTTGTTGGCTTAATGACCAGGAAGACAGGGAACAGCAGATCTTGGAACGGGGCTTACATTAGTTTCCTAGGGCTACCCCAGGGAGATTGAAAGCTGAGGCAGTACTCTCAATAGCTAGAGAAATAAATTACTCACAATTATAGTGCCAGGTTTTTTCTTCATTTTTTAATATGAGCCACTCATTTTCATTTATCAATACTAAAAAACAAAGAATTCATTTCAGTATACAAAATGAAAGGGTTGTCTTAAATTTTCAGCTCTTGAAGCTTATTAATAATATTTATTTTTTCTTAAAGGGCAGCATTCATAGTTACTTACATATGACATATTATGAATAAAAATAAGTAAACTTTTACCTTATAAGAATAGCTGATATAAAAATTATCCACCCGAGAATAAATTCTTTCATTTTGTTATATATTCTTTCAGGGAAGAAAATGAAAAAAATCAATGTTAGCAATATTAAAAATACATCAAGGATAAGCATTTCTATTTTTTTTAAATTAATGCCTATTTATGTGTTACATGAAAATACTGTACGGTATTTCATCAGATCCAGAGTACAATCAAAATAAAATATTGTGTGACCAACAGAACAATAAAAACAGTAAGTTACCCTAAGTAGAATTACTTGTGTTCCAATTAAGGGTTAGTACCACTAGCAAAGCATTTGTTATATCACGGTATAGTTATATAAGGCTCTATCTTCCTCCTACTAGATTATAAGATCTTACAAGGCCAAAATTGATAGTTGTCTTTCTAGCCAAAGAACCCATTGCTTGAAATACAGTCAATAGTAAGTCTGTTAAATTACTCTGAAAACATTTTAATGATTAAAAACAAAATATGGGTTTAAGGTAGTACATTAGTCAATTTAAAGGAAAACCACTTTTAAAGAAAACCTACAGCATTCTATTAAGTACAAACTGAAAAACAATTAAGAGCCCACAAAGTGAAATGTGAAGTTACACTTATCATGTTTTTCATTGTTACCAACTGCTTGGTTCCTAAGTGCTGGTGACAGGTTTGCCTTACTCGTCAGTAACACAGTCACTCACTCAAGTCCAGCCTTTATTTTTACAATTCAATCATGAATAGAAAATATAAACTAAGTGATGAGATTTTTCTAACTTTCACCAAATATGTGCATTTGTATTTATTTGCTACAGAAAAAAGTTTTGAGGTCAGTAATTTAAGACATTTTGAAATAATGTATGTTCAAAATATGAACAGTACACTGTAAAGAAAGATAAACTTCAGATTTGACTTTCTCTCTTAACCTTGCTTTCTTAAGGATTAGTTAATTTATACTTCTAAATGGGAAAAATGGTATTACTGTGAAAAAGGAACAGACCATTCCTACAAATAATTTAAGTCATGACCAAAATATATTCAAAGTCTGTAAATCTAAAAAAATTAATTCAAATGTCTTTTTAAAAAAATGCTTATAGGAGCACATGATAGTAAAGTAACTGGATGCGCATAAGAACATGATTATAACTAGTCAGAAAATCTCAACTTTCACTTTGCAGGAAAAAAGTTTTACTTTCCATTGATCACACATTCACAGATGTAAAGTGAAGGTGACTAAATCAAGGTGCAAAAGCAGGTAATGTTCTGTATTAGTCATGCTCTACGTTAACATAATACATCTTTCTCAGTAAGTTCTAAAAAACTACCTTTTCAGCGACTGCCCTAGTACTATAGTTTTCTTTTTTAAATTGAGTTTAAGTGTTCAAGATAATACATAGCTACAAAAGCACACCCTAAAGGAGAAGCCCCTGGGTATTTTATATGAATATTAGACACTAAAAAATAGCTCTTTAAATGTATGACACCATTTAGCAATGACGTGTTTAAACAATGCAATGTGCTATTTATTAATTTATCTACAAAGGTAAAGATTTTCTTTCAGATGCGTCTGGAATTGTATTCATCATGCAATACTTAAGTGCAGTACTAAACATGTAACAGTAAGACTCTCAGATGAAGAATCCAAAAGCTTGGTATCATGAGGCAAGTAACTGTCAATAATAAAAGACTAAAAACTAGTACCAACTAAATCTTACAAAGAGAAATAACTTAGCGGTGGTTTGTAAAATCCAAGCAGAAACTTTAAGACAGCTCATTTAGGTGAGTTAAAAAAACCTGAGATAGGAATGTGTACAGCAGTTACCAAAGTTATGGGGGGAAATACCAGTCACGTACCTTGTGCTGAGACTGAGAAAGGAACACCATTTTAAATCAGCTGCTAGAGCCTAAAATCAGATGTCTTATTACACAGTAGAGCTAAAAGTTCATCACATTTTGCCTATTTTAAATAGCTAATTTTATTAAGGGGTTTGGCTATTTAAAGTAACTTAATACCAAATTCTTCTGTGGTTCCCATTATCACACTTGCAATATATTTACTCTTGCAAAGTTAATACTTTAATTCATCTGGTTCAAATATAATGTCAACGATACTATATTTTACCCATACATGGGTTCTACAAGGAAGGACAATTGACCTTTGAACAACATGGGTTTGAATTGTGCCGGTCCACTTATAAGCAGATTTTTTTCAATATATATGTACAGTATTATAAATGTACTTTCTCTTCATTATGATTTTAATAACATTTTTTTCTCTTGCTTACCTTATTGTAAGAATACAGTATATAATACATACACCATATAAATGTGTTGACTGTTAATGTTATTGGTAAGGCTACCAGTCAACAGTAGGCTATTAGTAGTTAAATTTTTGAGAAGTCAAAAGTTATACATGGATTTTCAATTGCAGGGGAAAGCGGCAATGCCCCTAACCCCACGTTGTTCAAGGGTCAACTTTATTTTCTGAGATTACATTAACCATAACCTTACTTCAACTCTGACAGAGTGAAATTCTGGTTTCTTATTAAAGAGAATTACGTATGTATTTTACTGTCAACGAAAGAAATGTAACTTCAAATACCTAAGTTACCTATGTCTAAAATCACCTAACAGAATAAGGTCTCATTTATTATGATTGATGAGTGCCACCTAGTGGATGTCACTTCCTGCAAACTTCTATCTGCACTGAGATTGTCTAATATTTATGCTGTAGCTTTTTAACATGCCAACTTTCATTCAAAGTTTCTTTTAGGAATTAAGAAGGAGAAGCAAGAAATTTTTACTTTATGTCTATTTTCTATGTATTATTTATGTATTCATTTTTTATTTAGATTGGGACATTATATACTTGTGTAACAAGATGGCATAAACTGAAATAAAGGTATCTGTTCAAAATAAAATTCTATCACTATTTCTTTAAATCATAAATTTAGAAGCACTGTTTTCCAAAGGTAAAAAAGTAAATATTCAATGTCACATATAGACTACAGTTCATTATACTTCAGATATAAACATACAGTTTCAATTAATTATACATAAGTTTTATTTGAAGAAACGAAAAACATACAACCACAGTACTTCAATTAATGAACTTAGGAAAATCCCAAGTGCTTTTATAGTTCTTCAGTTACCATTAAAATAATACACTTTTTAAACCAGTTAAAATAAAGTGAAAAAGAAATAAATTCAGTAACATAAATAAATTCAATAAATTTCAGTATTACAGATTTGAGCAATACAAATTCAAAATACTACTCTGTCTTCCTGTGTTCTTTCCCACCAAAGTGTGCTGTTTAAAGTTCCACAACTATTATCTTCTTCCTCTTGTTCTTTAGTGAGTTCAACAAAAACCTAAATGAAAGTAAATAAGTGAGTACAGTATTCTGTATCTCATTTACCTCAAAGAATTTTTAACTAAATCAGAAATAGCATAAGGCTATATCTAATTACATTAATGATTCAAGTATCAAGAGACTTACTGCTATTAGTACATTTAAACAGAATAATCCCCATTAATCATATACCAAGATGAATGTCAATTTGGAGGATAAGATTTTTTTTGATTAATATATTTAAGTGGCACTCGCATAACAAATAATTTATAAATATTGAAGCTATGTAATTTGATATGCTACTGTAAAATACCATCATCATGACCCATTTCATTAAACAGAAAAAAATTGAGCTATTCAAAATAAGCAGATGAAGAACCTAAAGTTGTTTATATACAAAGTTTAGGAATATTGTATAACGATTTGCCTCTGATTCACACTCCCTCCCCCTCCAATATAAACTTAAACTAAACAATTAGATATTAGACACTTTCTTCTCTAAAAGAATTTTTAAAAATTTAACATTATAGTACCTGTTCCAATGTTGCTTGAGAAAAGCTGTATTCTTCAATGGCAAAAGTATGCTTAGCTATTAAAATATGAAAACAATATTTTACTGATCAATATTTTAAAGAATAAAAATGGCAGTAACTACTAAGTGGCTAATAATCTTTTATTAAAAAAACCCCGAAATCTCTGTAATCAACTCATTTTAATTTGAAGCTACCCAAAAGTTATTTTCCTCTTGCTTTGTTTCTCTTCCCCACCCCCACAATTCCTCATGGCCTAATAAGCACAATATATTTAATATTACTTGCCTCATTTCATCTTTTCCAAGCATCTCCTCCTTACTCTCCTTTATCTCTTTCCTCATTATTCCTTTTTTTATGATTTCTTTTAATCTCTGCTCTCTATTTCCCATTCCCGCATTCTAATACTGCTTGTTCCTGACTTCTTGAACTAGATCCTGGATATTATTCATATGTCCATATAATTTCTTAAAATTTATTGCAGATCCTTTTGCAATCTAATCTAATGCCAAATTTTCTATTCATTCTTTTAATTCTCCTAAGTAGTTCAGGTGTTCTCTTTAATCATAAAGGAATCACCAGGAAATACAGGTTGTTTCATAGATTATAAATGCCATAAAACAACCTGTATCTGAATACTTGCCCTCTCCAGGAGCTTACCTCCCTCACTGCCACCAGCATATTTTTATCCTACCTATCATTTATTTTACAAAGGTCAAGATTCAATTGAGCTTCTTTAAAGCTTTAAGGAATGTCTACCCTCTGATACTATGAATTTTCCTCTCCTCTCTCCTGCTGCTACTGGAGTCTTGCTACCATTTCTACTTCAATAGCCTAATATGAAGAAAGAATTCAAGAAACTCAATGCTCCCACTTCTGGACTGAGCTAGTGAGGGCTAATTAGCTGAACTTTATCATAGATGCAATGTGAAAAACTGTGGTGATAGCTCTTAAAATAGTAAAAGTTTTACACTACCATATAGGTGATCTACCAAATCCACACAGTATTAGTATTTACCTTATCTTAGATTAATAAAAGGTTATCTTCCTATTTACTATAGTTTCTACGATAAACTGACTCCCAATTTCTAAATTTTTAAATAAAATTCTTTTACAATTTGAAAGCTATCTTACCATGTTTTACAAATGTTACTTACCTTCTTCCAGCTTAGAAAAAGACTGTGAAAGGGACTGAACATCTTCCTTAGGAATTTTGTAAGCCAAAATAGAAGAAAAACTAAAAACATAGAAAAATAGGAAACATTTAAATTACTGCTATTGTGTTCTAAAGCTAAAGTTCAAAATTTTTAAAGTTCAAAATTAAACACCAATAACTTATTTTGATTCTGATTTAGATAAAAATTACTACTTGAAGTCTTAAACTATTTCCATGCACAGTAACTCACTACTAAATAAAAACTTGAAAAAGTTCAAATACTATCGAATATTGAAAGATCTAACAATAAGTTAGATATAAAACTCCAGTCATCAGACTACACTGATCCAATATTAGTGCTAATACAGACTTCCCCCCATCCTTAATATAATAACACATTTTTATGATTATTGCTCTATAAAAAAAGTTAAATTTTGAAAATCTTTACCTTTCCTGACGGCTTGCATTTGGGAAAATATATTGAATTTCTCTTTGAAGGCGGTCTATTTCTAAGTTTTCTATCCAGTCCTTTAATTTAATTTCCAAAAAGTAACCTTTTCCAAATTTACTTTTCAGATGCTGGACTGTCCCAATACATCTGTAATAATTTTTAAAAGAAAGCTCAGATATAAGACTTGACAGTTTCAAAAACTATTTCTCATCTAATGAGTGATTTCAATAAAATGTTTACGAGGGAATACTTTTAAATTTATAGAAAAGTTACAAATATACAGTCTCCATACACCCCTCACCCAGTTTGTTTCCCTAATATTATCATCCTACGTTACTATGGCACATTTGTCAAATTAGGAAACCAACACTGGCACATTACCATTTACTTGACTTTATTTGGATTTCACCAGTTTTTCCACTAATGTCCCTTTTCTGTTCTAGGATCTATCCAGGATACCATATTGCACTTAGTTGTCTCCTTAGTCTCCCCTGGGCTGTGACAATTTCTTACTCTTTTCTTCTTTTTCATGACTTTTGAGAGTTTAAGAAGAACTGGTCAAGTGTTTTAGTAAAATGTCCCTCAATTTGGAGCAGTCTTATATTTTTTTCATGATTACACTACGGTTATGGGTTTTGGGAGAAAATACCATAGAGCTGAAGCACTTTTCTTATCACATTATATCAGGCAGTACATGAAATCCACATGACATTGTCTGGTTAAGATAGCACTTGTCAGGTTTGTCTACTGTTACTATCTTCCCCTTTCTATACTTTAGAAGAGACTGGCTAAATCCAGACCACACTTGGGACACAGATGGGGGACTAAGCTTCCCCTCCTAGAGGGGGTAGTATTTACATATTTATTTGAAATCTTTCTATAAGGAAGATTTGCCTCTTCTCCCACATTTATTTATTCAATCATTTATTTATAAGAACATGAACTCATGTATATTTATTCTATACTTTGGGTTATAATCCAATACATTGTCTAGCAATTTTTTAAAATAATAAACATTCCAAGTTGTTGAATAATTAAGCCCATTGCAAATGCAAAGTAGGTAGCCATATTTTGGGAAAAATTCACATATTTACAAGTAATTCTATAGAAAGCAAACTGATTCAACAACTCAAATAAGGAAGAAAATGTTAACATTTAAATTAATATGCATTATTGTACGTTTTTTAAATGATGACATTTATAATCCACCCTCCCACCCCCCAAATAGCTGGTCAGACATCTACCTTAACTGCCCAGATACCATGATAGCCACTCGGTCACAGACAGCCTCTGCCTCCTCCATATAATGAGTGGTCAGGATAGCAGCCCGCTTTTTGTTTTTAAATGCAGTTCGAATTGCTCGCCTACAAAACATAGAATAAAAGAGAGGAAAGGATCTGAATGTTAATGAAAATACCCGGGTTTTTAAAAAACCCAGCTATTTGGTTAATTAGGGTAATTAAAATATATCAAATTTCAATTGCTGTACTTATTACTTTCTGCCCAACCATGATTTTTCAATAATTTATTTTCCCTTATTTTTAAAAGCTTGTCAGACAAATTTCATGATTTCAAATGTTTCTATGCATTAAAAAAATGAATTGTGAAAACTGATGCCTCTTCACGTTGTAACAAAAATAGCCATAGAATCATAGGAAAACCTTAGCATGCATCTAAACCAAATCTTCCATTTTATAAACACGGTAATCAAGGCTCAAAAAGTTGGTCAACTAAGCAGTACTGTGAATTCCTAGAAAGAATTCCAATATAAATTCAAGACAATACCAGGGTGTCAAAAAAAATGCATACAAGTGGACACTTTGGTCAACATTGCTCAAGCAGTAGTTCGCCGTAATCAGAAGTGTCTGGATGCTGACGGGAACCACTTTGAGCACCTCTTGTCATTGCAGAAGTCAAACATGACTTGTACTCATCTTTTTTTTTTGAAGATTTTATTGGGGAAGGGGAACAGGACTTTATTGGGGAACAGTGTGTACTTCCAGTCCTTTTTTTTTTTTTCCAAGTCAAGTTGTTGTCCTTTCAATCTTAGTTGTGGAGGGTGCTGTTCAGCTTCAAGTTGTTGTTCTTTCAGTCTTGGTTGTGGAGGGCGCAGCTCAGCTCCAGGTCCAGTTGCCATTGCTAGTTGCAGGGGGCACAGCCCACCATCCCTTGCGGGAGTTGAACCGGCAACCTTGTGGTTGAGAGGACACGCTCCAACCAACTGAGCCATCTGGGAGCTCAGCGGCAGCTCAGCTCAAGGTGCCGTGTTCAATTTTTAGTTGCAGGGGGTGCTGCCCACCATCCCTTGCGGGAGTCGAGGAATTGAACTGGCAACCTTGTGGTTGAGAGCCCACGCTCCAACCAACAACTGAGCCATCCGGGAGGCAGCTCAGCTCAAGGTGCCGTGTTCAATTTTTAGTTGCAGGGGGTGCTGCCCACCATCCCTTGTGGGACTCGAGGAATTGAACTGGCAACCTTGTGGTTGAGAGCCCACTGGCCCATGTGGGAATCGAACTGGCAGCCTTTGGAGTTAGGAGCATGGAGCTCTAACCGCCTGAGCCACCAGGCCAGCCCTGTACTCATCTTTTGTTATCGGTATAGAATGAGCATTAGAATTTTAATAGTTTTTCCTTTCTTAAAATACATATATATACATATACGTGTATATATATATATATGTGTGTATACACACACACACACACACACACACACATATATATATATGTATATGTATATACATATATATATTTGGCACCTTCTGTATTATTATGAGAAAGAATTATAATTTCTATGTGAAACGACTAGGAAAAAACCTTTTAAAAACTATTCAGACAGCAATACTCTTTATTTTAATAATTACCTATATACTCATTTTTGTTGTGAAATATATAAAATATTATCAGTATTTCATGAAAAAATGATAGTTTGAAACGTTTAACAGATTCTATAGAAATCAGAGTATTTAATTTTTAATTACTATTTTATGTATGGGTAGTATTTAAAATCAATATGTATATATAACTAGTATAAAACCATTAGTTATAATAAACTATTCTTTTATTCGAAAGTATGATAGTGTGTAATGTGTCCCAAGTGCCTTACTGTGATACTCACCACATGTGCTGTTTGGCTTTAGGATCCATACCCGTAGATGGTTCATCTAACAAAGTAATCTTAGGATTCCCCAGCATACTTAGAGCAAAACACAACTAGATGGAAAGAAAATGGGGGGTGAGTGCTGCAATATAAGGAATTCTATCATAACAGTATCGGACACTAAACTATCAATAAAACATACACATATTTGTTGTTTAATAAAAGTACCTTCCGCTTGATTCCTGCAGGTAGTTTCTTTACAGTTTTCTGAAGATGTTCCTTCAAATCAAGTGCATTTGTTATTCTGCAAAATAGATAATACAAAATGAGTATATTATACTCACTGTGATCATTGACATTCTTTTTTCTAGAACACTCTGTTGAAGCTTACAATTAGACTTCCAATTAACATCATTTTAAACAAATTAATATCTTGATGAAAAGGTTCACTTTAAGTTTCATGACAATTATATTTATTCTGTAATTAGAAATATAAAAATTGCCGTTTTCTTTTCATAGTTATCACAATTTGGTAAAGAACATATGAAAAAGTAATGACTATTTTCTCACACCTGTTATGAAGTTTTTAAAATGTGAAATGTAAATCTTTCTCCAGGTAACAAAAAAATTCTAAATTTTACCGATTTGTGACTTCTTTCATGTCACTTGGACTCATTCCTTTAACAGCTCCATAAATTTCAAAATGTTCCTGCAATGTAATATATGACCACAGAGGATTTATCTGAGGACAGTATCCCATACACTTAATGGAATCATCATCTTCAGTTGGGTCTGAAGAATAGTCTCCTAGGAATACCTACAAAAATACAAACCAATTTTAAATAACTATTTTTGCTTAATTTACATTGTAAAGGAGGTGGCAAGTGAATTACTTCAAACACCTTCCTAAAGTTAGGGTAATAATCAGGTCAGATTTTTACTCCTTTTGATGAAGAAAGGACATATATCGCTAAATCAAGAGTTCAGTGACATGGCCAGGAAGGATGATCAGGAATGCAATAATGATTGACAAAGCAAGCCTCAATTTTAACTAGGATGCTCGGGGGTCTCATTGGAAGCTAATATTTGAGTCAGAGAGGTAAGCAAATGTAGTCATTTGAATTTCTACGGGGTAAGGAATAGCCAACATGAGGAATAGCTAAGACAAAAACCCAAAGAAAAGAATATGCCTGGCATTTTCCAAGAAAGCAATAAGCCAGTGTGGTTGGTGTGAAGTAAGCAAGGGGAAGAGGAGGAGGAGATAGGATCAGAACAGTTTTGTGAACTTTCCAGAAAGTAATGAATGATATTTGTATAATCAAAGAGTAATCGATGGCAGGGTCAAGGTTAGCTGCCATACCTCATGAAATTAATACTACTGTCTTCCATTCAGTTGGTGGACAAATCACCCATGCACATAGTAATTATAAAAGCAGAAATACTGCATATGTGTGTGTCTGCACGTATGTTATGAAAATTTTACTATGTACATTATTTTCACAGATAACCAAAAAGATCACAATTTTTCATACTAAAAATTTAATATTAAAAAAATAAAATTTAAGCATCAAACTCCTAATTTGTCATTAAGAAATTTATCTTAATTAAAAATATAAATCATAGTAAACATATCCCACACCCTTGTATATCATACCTGGCCTGAAGTTGGTTCAATATCACCAACCAGAATATTAATAACTGTGCTTTTGCCTGCACCATTTGGGCCCAACAGCCCCAAGATCTCTCCTAAAGGAATTGATAGAAAAACCATAATGTTAAGTGAAATTAAAAATGGAAATTACTCTTCTGGAAACATTATTTAAGAAAAAAATAATTAAATACCAGCCTTTTTTCACACAGAAGGAGACGTATTTAGTTGCCACTTTCTTTACTTTTCTTGTAAGAAAATCTTTCTTATCGTCATACTCTTTATGCAAATTGCTGACCATAATGGCTGGTTTCTAACAAAGGAAAGAAGATTTAAAGACAGAGTTATAAATCAGAACTTACCATGAAGCAACAGGCTGCACTCAACTCATGTCCATACCATAAGAACTGTATTTGCTAATAAAGGGTACTGTATAAATAAGTACCCATTTGTGACTGAAATGACTTATTCAAAAGTAAGTGGACAAAAATACTTTTTCAAAGACTTTGTTTCAGATTGATTAATATGAAAAGAAAATATTTTCAGATTATTCCTCTGCATGGGTAACTGATCACTGCACATTTAATATGACTGAGCAATAACGAATAAATTACCTCTTCACAACACTGGCAACTCATCAGCTCCCTGACCTTTAGTCTTTCGGCTTTGACATCTTCATCTTCATCGTCATTGTTTGGTGGTTCTGGACACTTCTTATTTGGGGACTTTGTTGAAAGGGTCCTAAATATAAAAAGATAGTAGACTTTCAAATAATTAAAATAGTAAGGAATTCAACCACTGCATAGAGAAAAGACTGAAAAAATACGCCAACCTGAGAACTGTGGTTATCTCTGAAAGACAGAATTAAAGAGCTGTATTTCATTCACTGATACTATTTAGATATCATCTAAATTCATTCAACAATATTATTTATGACCAGTACATGTCAGGCACTACTTCACACAAAGATAAAAAGATAAAAAACAACAACCCTGGGCCCCTCCCTCAAAGAATTTACAGGACGGGTGTAAATGAGCTTGCTCGGAGTAGATGTAGAGGGCTGCCATCAGAACCAATAGAAACACCACAAAGGGAAGGCAAAGGAAAAAGTGTTTCCAAAGGAAATTTTGAAGAAATAATAAGGTAAAAAGGAAAATAGCAGTTGACATTATGGAAAACTGGAACAAAAGAAAAGTATAAGAAGAAAGAAGTCAATCATATTAAAGCCTGCAGATTAGTTAAATAAGTTGAGATACTTGACAAGACAAAGAGGACGTCATTAGCCATCTGACTGAAAACATTATCAGTAGAGGGGTAAGGGCAGACACCAGACTGTAGGGCGTTAAGGAGTGAATGGGAGGTGAGGAAGTGGAGACGGAAGCACTCTGGCTGTAAAAGAAGAGAGACCGGATAAGAACTAGAAAGAGATTCAGGTTTAAATGTGATTTATGAGTTCTGCTGTCTATTACTTTGTTTTGAATAGGAGAAAAGTGAACCCCTCCAAAAAGAAAATCACCCTGTTAAGATCCAAAAGCGGAACTGACTGAGCGACATTGTTAGGCAGACAGGATAGAGTTGGATAATAGGAGGGGCACCTCTTGCTCTGGGACTGGGAAAAGGCAAAAACAATGAAAGTGTGTCAGAAACTTAATTCATAATTAAGTGCTTTTGTTTTCTAAGATGGCAAGATCCTTTACTAAGGAGTAGAAAATAAGGTGAGGTGAGTTAATTTGGGGAATTTGAGGAACACAAAGAAGGCTTGGGATAACTATGGGAAGGAAAGAGATAGGACGGTGCCAGCTAACTAGGAAAATGTGATATGGTTACCGTGTTAAAACAAAGCTGAGTTTATGTGGGATAAATATGTAATTTATCAAACTGCATTTTTATGTTATTTTTCTCATGTACAATTAGAGTGACCAAAATGATGATTCTCAGTGGGCAGGTCAAAGATACAGAAGATGAGGGTGCTGAAAGAGGGTGAAAGTGATGAATCACGGAGCAAGGCTGGTTAGAGAAAAAAGTAAAAATAATAGGGATTTGCTAATACATTTGGGAGAACAGAAAAAAATCGAGAGTATGAAATGATAGGAGAAAAGTCCAATATGACTAATAAAATAAGATGGCTGGAAACAATGAAAAGTTACTGGTAGAGCTAGACACTGGAGTTTAAGATTATACAGATGAATTGAACAGCAGCAACGGCACGGCTCTGATGCAAATACATGGCGAAATGGAACAGAGACAAAAATCACTGGCTTGAAGAAAATCAAACTCTGAGGGGTTAGGTTATCTATGTGGATGCTGAAGTCTCCCCAGTGATGACAGTAAGAAAAGGGGCAAAGAGGAGAAGAGTCGGATGCTAAGTCTTCAATGAATGTGGGACGTATCCAATGGTTAATAAATAACCATTACATGTTTATCTATACATTCCAGTTTTCTACAGTATGTTAATATTCAGGAAATAAACAAATATGTAAGAAACATTAAAAAAAATTCAGAACCAACTTAGTACCAATAGCTATATTTGAATAAGCAACTCTTCTTAAATTTAAAACACTGTGAAAAGAAAATGCAGAGACTTGGAGAAAATATTTTCAAATCATATAATCTATCCAGTAAGAAAACCTGTATTCAGAATATATAAAGAACTCATAATTCAAGAATATAAAGATATTTCATTTTTTTTTAACGGGCAAAGGATTCAAACACATTTCTCAAAAGAAAATATAAAAATGGACAAAAAGCACATGAAAAGATGCTCAACACAGGAATCATCAGGAAAATGCAAATCAAAACCACAATGAGACACCACTTTATATCCACTGGAATGGCTAAAATCAAAAAGATAAACAGTAACAAATATTGGCAAGAATGTGGAGAAAACAGAACCCTCAGACATTCCTGAAAGGACAGTACAGTGTTCCCCCCTTTTTGGTAGTTTCGCTTTCTGCAGTTTCAGTTATCTGCAGTTAACTGCAGTTTAAAAATATTAAATGTTAAAACTGCAGAAATAAACAATTCACAAGT
The DNA here is from genome assembly GCF_057876585.1 of Rhinolophus sinicus. Classification (NCBI taxonomy): domain Eukaryota; kingdom Metazoa; phylum Chordata; class Mammalia; order Chiroptera; family Rhinolophidae; genus Rhinolophus; species Rhinolophus sinicus. The sequence continues at coordinate 48,275,509 of NC_142512.1, forward strand.
TTTAAATTTCATACTGTTCTGATAGCATGACGACATCTTGAACTGTCCCACTCTGTCCACCTGGGACCTGAATCATGTCTTTGTCCAGCACTCGTTATGTCATTTAGTAACCCTCAGTTATCAGATGGACTATTTCACTATCACAGTGGTTGTGTTCAAGTAACCTTTATTTTACTCAATAATGGTCCCAAAGCACAAGAACGGTGATGCTGGCAATTCAGACATGCCAAAGAGAAGCCATACAGGGCTTCCTTTAGTGAAAAGATATGCATGTATAGGACAAAAAAATAGTACATCTAGAGTTGGGTACTACCCACGATTTCAGGCGTCCACTGGGGGATCTTGGAACATATCCCTGATAGATAAGGAAAGACTACTGTAAAATAGTGCAAACACTTTAGAAAACAGTCTGGCAGTTCTTCCAAAGGTTAAACATAGAATTACAACATGACCCATCAATTCTACTCCTAGGTATCCACACAAGAGAAATGAAAATATATGTCCACACAAATACTATACACAAATGTTCATAGCATCACTATTATAATAGCCAAAAAGTGGAAACAACTCAAATGTCCATCGACTAATCAACGGATAGTGTGGCCTACTCATACACTGTAATATTACTGACCAAAAAAAAAAAAAAAAAAGTAATGAAATACTACTACATGCTACAACATGGATGCATCTTGAAAACATAAAAGAAGCCAGACAAAAAATGACTACATACTGTATAATTCCACTTATATGAATGTTCAAAATTGGTCAATCTATTATTTAGAGACAGAAAGTAGATTAGTGGTTATATAGGGTTATGAGGTATGGCAGGAGGGATGGAAAAGTAACTAGTAATGGGTACAAGCTTTCCTTTGGGGGTGATGAAAATGATCTAAAATCAGATTATAGTAATAGTCGCACAGCTCTGTAAATACACTAAAAAACATTAAAACTTAAAAAAAAAAATTTAACTGACCTGAAAAATGGATCCTTTCTTATTGATCTGCCTCCGTATTTTTTCTCATAGTGCTGTAAGAGGAAAATCCATAGTACACACTGCAAGTAAGGCTAAAAGAAGAACATGGAACAGCTCATGAGTGAATCTTTTTTTTTTCTATACCAACAGAACAAAGACCACATATATCAGTTTCCTTACCAACACCAGAAAAATTAATCACTTTTTTTGCATGTCATATCAGATATGAATAGATTTTAACACATTTTTTGGGGGAAACGAGTAAACTTGTCATATTGCCTCTAGTTGGAACCGGCAAAAATTTTGCAAAGTAAATAAATAGAGACCTCTTTTTAAACTAAAACACTGAAAGTTTCATAGAAAAATATCAAATAGATCGAAAGATATGAATATTTTACGGAAAGTCTAATTTGGTGAGAAAATGTCAAAAAAGCCCCGCGTTACGACACGATTTGGCGGGAAAATGCCCGCTTACAAAGTGTTAATATAAACCAACATAGATTTTTAGTAAAATAACCCTTCACATACTTTTCTATCTCTGTTAAGTTCATTGGTTGTCAGCTTCATAAAATATAATCAAAAGGGGAAAAAAGCTGTTTTTGAACCTAAGGAAGTCAGAATAATTAAATAATGTAAAAAAGCCAAGAATATTAAAATCGACGTTCAGTAAATGAAAATTATTACCACCAAAATGCACATTAGCATTAACTAACACATTCTTTATGCACCTTCGATTTTATGCAAGAGGATACAAAGTAAAAAGGAAATTAAAATCATACAACTAAACTTAAGGTAACATGCTAACACAAAAACATTTTCGTTATTTCTTACCGATATAACAGCCACCAAAAATCTGTCCCATGGATTATAGGTATCCTCATTTTTTTGTATATTTTTCCATAAATCCTAAAACAAAAATTTTTAAAAATGTATATGCTGCTGTGATATTGTGACATAATGATATTTGGTCTTTGACACGGGTTCCTGGCACATAGCTTCTAACATCCTTGGATTTCCTGAGTGATAGAGGTGATAAGAGCATCTTTTGTTGTTTAAAACAAGCACCTTTCAACCAAAGCTGACAGGTGACTCTTGGGAGAAAGGAGGCTGGTTGCCAGAGGAACCAACCAAGTGATTAGAGGGTTGGAACTTTCAGCCCCATCCACTGACCAAGAGGGCAAGGAAAGGTATACCCTAAACACATGGTTTGGAGAGCTCCCAACTTGATGAAAACATTCGCATACTGGGAGGGTGGTACACTCCAAACTCCCAGGGACAGAAGTTTCTGCATTTGGGACCTTTCTGGACCTTGCCCTATTTATCTCTTAACCTAGCTATTCATTTGTATATCTGCTATAATAAGCTGGTAATAGGAACTAAAGTGTTTCCCTGGGTTCTGTAAGCCATTATAGCAAATTATTGAACCTGAAAAGGGGTCATAGGAACCCTGGATTTGTAACCAAGTCAGACAGAAGTGTAAGTAACCTGGGAACCCACTACTTGCAACTGGCACCTGAAGTCGGGGGGCAGTCTTGTGAGATTGAGCCCTTAAACTGTGGGGTCCGCGCTAACTCCAGGTTAATATCATATTGCTTTATGTGAGGGAAAAACCCACATATTTGGTGTCAGAAGTATTGTGAGTAATAGTTTTCTTTTAGCTGCAATGTGTAGAAATATTTGGATTAAAATGAAAACATGCATTTTGTTCAGCAAACATGTATTTTGTATAAATAAGTTAGCTACTACTATTAATAACTGTGATTTGTACTTAAATTCTTCCCCATCCCCAAATATTTCTATCTAAGGAGATAACATAAACATATTAAACTGAAACAAAAATGGGGGTGGGGAGTAAAGAGATTAGTGAGTGGAATTAATCAGTAATCATCCTAAGTCAATAATTCATCACTTAATTTTCTTAATCACATGGAATTTTTTTCAATTATCCAGGCTGAATAAAGCTAATCTGTTTTTATTTCTTCTTTGAAAAAAAATCTCTACACTTTATTTTCTCTAATCCCTTTACAATACATTACATAATCTTTGAAAAACACCCCCAAATACTGAAGTCAGATCATATTTATAATTTATGTGCATATATCATCTTGGGCATCAAAGAACATGTAATGGACACAGCCCTCCTCTGAGACTTTAAGGTTTAAAAACACATATAAAAAGAATCTGCAGTAATTTAAAACTGCTGCAGTAACAACAATTAAATCAAGTAGTAGCAGCTAATATGAAGAAATTTTTTACTATTTTCAGTACAAGAGCTAAGATCTCAAAGATTAGGTACTATTATGCTTTTTAAATATTAAAACACGTAAGAGACCCACCTTTATGAAATAAATCAGACAGCCTAGAAGTGGATAGATCGGAATAGCTATGCAAAATGTATAATGAAGAATAGCTGTAACTGTGTATCCCATAAAGAAAGTTATTTCGGTGATTGCCGTGCAAACCAACGCTATCTAAAGAGGAAAAAAAAGGAGAAAACAAGTGAAAAAGTGCTTAGAAATTTCATGCTCAGCATTAACTATGTTTTCAATCCTTAGTAAAACATGAAACCAAAGATGATAGTTGGCCAGGAAGCACCAGGGTACTGGTACCAGTTGTTTTTAGCTGGCACCCTTGCCGAGCAATTGTTAAATGCTTTCAATAACATCCCTTCATGGAAGGGATGATGCAGAAGACAAATACACAGACAATAAGATGCTGCCAGCTATGTATCTATTTAAGTTCTGTACTCAGAAAAGACACACTAACATTTTTCAATGTAATCCTGAAAGAGTTCAGGACTCTTTTTTATCAAGTACAATCATGAGTTTCAAATAAGTTGCTGTGAAAAGTTGGGATGAATAATATAAAATGTGACTTACCATAGAATAGATTAATGACCAAAATTCCTTGGTATTTGAAATTTTTTTAAAAGTGAAAGAAATAACATAGGTAAACAGAATAACTGATGGAACATAACCAATAAGACAAAAAACCTGTAAAACAAAAATGTGTAATTTTATATGAAAATATGAACAACAATACATAGATATAAAATACCAGTCATATTAAACTATTAAGGACTAATTATTCAAATTTTACTGCTCAACAAATCACTCCCCAAAATAAAATTATAGTAGGAGTTACTACGGACATTTCTCTTAAATCAAGAAAATTCATGCTTTTAACTAATTAGCACAATCCTGAATAATTCATATAAATTGTTCACTATTTGCAGTTCTTTTCTCTGTCCAGCAAAATGCCATCTCCTGTCATTTTATTATAAAAACAAGTATAGCTGGTTACAACTTTATCTTTCTCAATCAGCTATTAGCTACGATCTTAATATACAGCACTTAAGGCATTTTGTAAATTTTTAAGAAAAACTTTTATTAATTTATAAGGCAGAACTTAATATGTAAGGTCAGTATGATCTCTGGGAAAATAGAGATGTTTACTTTCATCAAACCCAACCTCATTTAGCTCCTGGCTTTTTCCTCAAATAAATCATTCATATGAAAGGGTCTAGCAGCAGTCATTTACATATGAACGTGAATGCAAATCACACTTTTTCTTAGTATTTTAAGCTTAATTTTAAATTATGGAATAAAAGAGCTTCTTTGTGAAATTATTTTCAGGCATAGAGACAAGGAAGACATTTTAAGGAAGCACTATTTAAGTATTCATGATTACACACAAGTAGGTAGTCTACATGAAAAACCACCTCAGTTTCAAGGAAACATTTTATAATGGTAGTAAGTTATTGTTTTTAAAAATTGCTTATAGTACTATAAATTGCATTAATTATAGGTATTATATACAATAATTAAATAGAGGCTGGCTCTATTGTCTGTAAAAAAAATAAATATCCAAAATACTCAACCAGCCAATTGTAACATTTATAAAGGTTTTGTTTTTTAAAGTAGCCCTTTATTTATAAATAGCACAACTGATGTTAACTTACCACAGAAAGAAACTTTACAGCATAAAAATATAATCCATAATGAAATGCAAATAAACTTCCTAGCATCAAAATAAGAACAACAAAAAATAAGGGGATATCGACAATAGCTTGTCCAATCCAATATGCAGATGGCAAAAGACCTGCAAGTTTAAGTTGAGTATAAGCTTTGATCTGAAAAAAACAAAAGAAAACAATTAATTATAATTTTAAACACTTTGCAAACAAACAAAAACTCTAGCTAATTATTGTAGAACTCTTAATTTTATATCAACAAAACAATAAGTCTATATTCCAGGTCTATAGGTAATAAAAGCCCTCCTTACAGCTAAATATAAATTCCATTTAGCCTGTTACAACTTCAATCAATTTTTCAGAATCAGACTACAACAGTGCTGCTAAGAAACATAAAACTAACACGAAAGGTGTTGTTGGGGTTTTAGCTGTACAATAGTGATTATGCATCATAGTCGTCAAAACATGATAGTGAAAATGTGTGGAAATAGATGGAAAGATCTATTTTAAACAGGAAAAGGAATCTCATTTTTAAAAACTGACCTTTCATGAAAACACTAATAAACTGCCAACTACCCTCTGGATTTACACAGGGCTTTCAGATTAAGTGTGAAACTTTGTATAAATAATGTACTTAAAAGCCTTTTATACATATATACTCTTGTGTAGTACATAAATGTAAGCTGTTAATACTACCATAAGTAAATAGCATTTTCATGAGTACTAAAAGTAACTTAAATGATATAGTTCTTTTAAATCCTAATGCGCTCATTACTTAATTTGAAATTTTAAAAAACTTTTACAAATCCAAATTCTTAACAATTTTATTCAGTTGATTTCTGTTATCAAAAAGACATCCCTTCTAATAATTAAAAGTTATATGAAAGAACAAGCCATAGAGTAAAGTAAGGGGAAGCATGGAATATAAAGTGTAGTTAAGAAGACGAAAAATTATTAAAAAACTGGACAACTGTTGTGCTCAATGAATTATAAGAACAAAAACACAAATTCCAACATAAAGTATAAAAACATAAACCAAGTCAAATACAATTATTTTCAATAATCCAATGGAATGCTCTTGTTATTCATACACTGCTGGTGGGAATGTCAAATGGTTTACCTACTCTGGAAAACAGTTTGACAGTTTTTTATAAAACTAAATATGGAATCACCACACAACATGGCATTGTACTCTTGAGCATGGGCATGTATCCCAGAGAAATAAAAACCTCTGTTCACACAAAAAACCCATACACAAATGTTCATAGCAACTGAACTCATAATAGTAAAAAACTGGAAACCCAAATCCACACCATGGCAATAAAAAGAATAAACACTGATACATGCAAACTGGATGAATCTACAGGAAATTGCGCTTAGTGAGAAAAGCCAACCTCAAAAGAAAATATGCTGTGATTCTATTTGTACATTCCTGAAATATCAAAATTAAAGAAATGGAGAACAGGTCAGTGGTTGTCAGAGGTCAGGGAGGGGGTGGGGCAGGCGTGTGGGCTTGAAAAGGGCAGCAGAAGAGATCTTTGTGGTGACAGTACTGTTATGTATCTTGATGTATCAATGTCAATATTCTGGTTGTGATATAGAACTACAGTTTTGCAAGATACTATTGGGGTAAAGTGGATCAGAGTACATAGGGTCTCACTGTATTATTTCTTACAACCTAACATGAATCTATAATTACCTCAAAATAAAAATTTGAATAAAAAAAATTTAAGTGGAAACAAAAAAAGAGAAAAATGGAATTGTCTAGTAAGTTTTATCTTTGAGGGGTAGAAATTATGGATGATTTTTATTTTCTTTATACTTTACTGTATTTTCTAAAATAGTACAATGAATATATATAAAAGTTGAATATATTTTTAAAATATCTCCTGAAACTCATGTATTACTTTTACATGAGGCTTAATCTCATTATTAATCTCACTGTATAAAATAATTTAGACAAAACTTGCTTCCACTGAACTAAGAACAGATATGGAGAGAACGAGAATTTTGATTAGAGGAGTAAGAGAAAGACAATTTCGGCAGAATGGAAGAGTGGAAGGTTTTGAACGGCCAAAAGACTGTGTAAGATCATCATCTGCCTGGATGGAGGACATCAAAATGAGAAGGAGCAAAAAAGGTGAAAGAATACTAAGAAAACCTCTGTACACATAGCAATTTTCCTTAGGTCCTGGTGATGACAATCATTTCTCCCCTTTTTTATTTAACATCAGTTAATTGCCTTATGCAATCAATACATTCTATTGAAGGTTAAGGGAGAGAGGCAGTTTGGTGTACCAATTAAGAACATAAGGATCACAGTGAGTTCCCAGATCTACTACTTAACACAAGATGAGTTAACCTGGACACATTATATGAACACTTCCATCTTCCATTTCCTGACCTATAAAGTAGGTAACGTAAAACTTACCTCACAATGTTGTAAGGATGAAAGGATATACTTTAAAGAGTATGGCAAGAATCTGAGTATTAAATGATAGTTACTACTATTACTATAAGAAATTATAATAAATGTATTTATACTCCATTTCTTACTCCTGAAATAATTATATGTAAATCTTGCACTCATGCAAAATAGGTTATTTTTAATGAGATTTCTTATTAGCAAACTATAGCTGTAATTTTTTAACTGAGTCATTCATTACCTTATGATTCTCTGCATTTTCCATGGCAAAGTAAGGTGGCATTGCAGTGACAATGATTCCAAGTAAAGCTGCTTGAAAATACATCTCAATTTTAAAAACTATGTCTGTAATTTCCTGAAAGACAACCACAGAATAAGAAACAAAACTGAGAATTACTTTATATCATCTTAGTACTTCCTACAAGCCTATCAAAACCTCTGAAGAAATACATTGGACAACCATCCCAGGAACAGTCTACATGAAAAAACAGGTGGCAGAGTGAGCAGGCAGTGAGCTCCAGTACCAACTTTGCTACTTATTAAATAGCGATATGATCCTGAGCAAATCACTGTACTTCCATTTCATTATCTATAACACAGAAAAATATGGCATATAAATTAACTTCACCATGTAATTAAAAATAATAACTGCACAGAGAGCAGTTAACATATCCACCAGTGGTTCTATGCAAGGAACATGACCATCTCAGAATGATCTTTGATTCCTTCATTGGTTGCCTGGACTATAAGCCAACTGGGATCTTGGGGGCCTACTTTTCTCCAGTGGGAAAAGCTATACTCAAGCTCAGCTTCCTAAGGCACCAGGAGTTTCTTCTCCCCAGCACACAGGACTGTAACTCCCACAGGCCCCAAAGGTCCCTAGCTGCCCCAAATGCAAACTACCCAGAACCAAGTGTACTGTTTCACCCCCCCACCCCAACAAGGCCATTTTCTTAACCTTGTTCTGTAAGAAGATGTACCCCTGGAACAAGGAAAGTGTCTGCTCTAGAACAGAACCCACACATGTCTAGCAGACACCCTGGTCTGGCGTACCCCTCCACAAGTGGAGACAGACTTTGTCCTGTGGACCCTGGCCGTCTGAGCTTTTACCAATAAAGCCAACTCCTTAATTCATGCCATATGACACTCTAGAACCTTCCCCAACCTCTTGTACATGACAGCGGCTAAAACCAACAAGTATGTTAGCTAAGCAGTACAAGAAATGGAGACTAAAAAAAAAAAAAAGAAGAAAGAAATGAAGACTAATGAGACTACAGTGGGATTCAATCACACAGAATCTGATGAAGAAAAAAAAAAAAGGAACATTAATAAGACTACATCTATGAATAGCGAGCTTTAAAAAGACCCATTTCTTTCCCTCTAGTTTTAAAAAATAATATGATTATATGTCAGTGAGGGAAAATGTAAGTTACAAGATGTATTGTAATAGCTATAGATATACACAGATGTAGTAACATCATAAAAACATGTAGGGGAATTATAAATTTTGAACTGTGGTTACTTCATGGAGCTAAAGAAGGAAACAAAACTGGGAAGAGGTACACTGGGGATTTCAACTGTATCTTTAAAGTTCAAATTTTTTTTAAGTATGACAAGATATTAACATTTGAAACATTTGAGTAGTAGATACATGGTTGTTTATTTTCTTCAGGTCGGAAATATTTCACACACAAAAAAAAATCAGAAGGGATAGCTACAACTTCAAAGATTTCAATAAACCTACACACTGGTGACTCACAAATATTTATTTCCAGAAATCTCTCCATTTCTATATCCAAATGCCTACTACATGTCCATCAGGCACAAATGCCGAAACAATTCAGTAGACTCAAAACTGAAATCAGTACCTCCATTCCACCAAATAAACCAAAAATCTCTTTTCTACTTATAGTATTCTAAAAATTGGTGACTACTACTATGCACCACATTACACAAATTTCTAACATGACTCCTTTCTTCTTCTCACCTCACAAATGCAACCGTGATGAAGTATGCCACATCTCTTTAACATCTTTTCCCTTTTCCCTCTGTCACTATTATTACTGCCCCTGCATTAACTCAGACACTTGTCATCTCCTCTCATCTACGCTACTTAGTAAAAGAATCTCTGATCTGATCTTTGTTTCCTCCATCATAGTTTTCCTCACAGAAATCTCTCCCCACCCTGGTTCCAGTGATCTTTTTAAAATGCATATTTAATGTTACTTTGTCCTTATGTCCATGTATAACTGTAACAAGAAAAGTACTAAATTAATCTTCAATGTGATTTCCATTTAAAAATGGCAAAAAATCACAGCAAACTAAAAAAGTTTTGGGTGTAGATTATATAGACATGGAGACAGAAAGCAGATTGTGGTGAGCTGGGGGTAGAGATGGAAATAAGGAGTGATTAATAGGTACAACAGTTTCTGGGGGAGTGATGAAATGTGAAACTGATTGTGGTGACAGCTGCAGAACTCTATGAACATAATAAAAACCATTGAACTGTACACTTTAAATTGGAAATTAGACGGTGTATGATTAAATCTCAATACAGCTGTTAAAAAACAGTACAGGAATAAAAAAATGCAATTACAGAAATATATTTGTCCATTTATTTTTCAGTAAACAAAAAAAATAAGGTGGGATAGTCATTGCATTAAAGTCAATGAATCTGTTAAAATTAAAACAACACATAAGCATTGAGAGAAAAATGTTGAGTATTTTTCTGGAGACTTATGTTAATTTTCATAATTATAATCCCACAGTCCTACTAAGAGGAAAAATAATTGTCTGGGTGACTTCTCAAGGTCCTTTCAATACCCAGTATCCAGATTTTACATAAACAATATTCATTTTTAAATTATCTTAATTTTTCTATGATTAATATGAAAAATACTTTTGTAATTGTCTTACAAAAGTATCCACACCAAGACGGAACCTCCTTGACCCTGAAGCAAACGAATACTGGGGACTCCTAAACCTAGAAGTAAACCATGCCAATTCAAGTTTTAAGAAAACTAGATGGCACAAGATGAACTTCCTCAGATTTTGTTTGTTATTACCACTTGTCTTTTAATACTTATTTTACACACACACACACACACACACACACACACACACACTTTAAAGTTTGTTTACCTGAAAGAATGGGGTATTCCAGATCTGGATGCTTTCAGTCACATTTAAATGATAAAGATAGTAGTTACTAATGATATTCATCAATACAGGTAAAGAATAAACCATAGTACTGTTGAAAACAGCTGTAAAAACATACTCCTACAATTTCAAAAAGAGAGACTCATTACATACCATATATAAACATAAATGGATATATTGTTGCTACGTACCAAGCTTTTCTCACCAACTAAGCTAATTCTCACTAACTGTACTGAAAGCTGGTCAACAAATCAGAGAAATAATAACTTAATGATAGATAAAAACAACCTGGTTTGGAATCTACAGATATTTTGATATTTTAAACAAAAATATAACAAAATAAAATTAAATTCCTTGTAGCTTTATTTATTGGTTATCCACCACAGCATAAAATATATCATAAATAAACTCTGCTCCTATTTCCAAAAGTAAATTTTAGTTTACAACTAATGAGGCCAAGTCAGCAAATAATTAATTTCAGAGGAAAAATCTTGGTATTTTACAAATTCCAAATGGGTATTTGCTTGTATACATTACTCACCTTCTCTGACTGCATCACATTTAAAGCTGCGCTGTGGGGAGCAGCAGATACATAGTCACTGTCATTAAACATCGTCACCATTATGCTCTGTTTTGTGAAAAAGCGAAGAAGATCACTGATATCTGAGTCTGGTATTAGAAAATAAGCAAATAATAAAGAAGCAGTTTAAGTGAGAAACAGGCACAGGCTTTTAATAACATTAGAAAGAGCTCTCCTTTAAAAAGTACTTTATCTTCATCAGCTAACACATGGCTGAGAACATTGGCTCTGGAGCCAGTCAGCCTGGATTCCAATCCAAGCCACTACATACACAGGCCTCAGAACAGAACCTGTTGTTTTTTTTTGTAATTGAACAAATTTTAGCTGCCGCTGCTGCTACTACTGAAATTTTATTCATAATATTTGGTGAAATAGTGAGAATAAAAATTTATCTAGCAATTTTATATAACAAGATAACCAGCAGGCTCAGAAAGGTAGAAGCCAGGGTACGAAGTTAGGTAGCATCACTCCTTAGAGGATTTCTGCATGCTTTGAAATAAATATCGCAAGTTTTATAAATATCCATTGCCTTAACTACCTTAATACATAAGAACACACAATCAGGCCTTCATCTACATTTTTTAAATTGCCTGGAGCCAAGGGAAAAACTCTGAAGCCTGTCTAAGGTTTAAATTCACACCAACATGCCTGATGAATGAAAACATTCCATTGTCACAAAAGCCAGGACATCAAATGTGACATTGAGAAAAATCTAAACCAACCAAAGACGTTATCAGTAACTAAGTAGTATGGCAGGTGGGTCAGATTCAGCACCAAACCTGAGTGTCAGACAGAATAGTGCTTTTACTGATACTACATGTATGCCTAATCCTGTCCCCAGCTTGCTAGAGTGGCTCTGTACTCTTGAGAAGAGAGCTGTAACTGAAGGAACTGTATCACCTGTGATACAAATGCTTTGCAAGGAGGGTAAGATACCATCCTATATATACACACAGAAGCCAGTGATTCCTAAAGGAAACATGGTTTTATTTAGGACCAACAATGAGGCCTAGGAAAATATGGAATACATTATTTTCTAGAAGTACTAAAAAATAACAGAAGGGACAAAACTTAGAAAAGACTAGAATTTCTGCAGATCAGTTGAGATTGAATTCAAAGCAGAAAAATTTGAGACAGACGTACAATTCCCCAAATAGATAGAAAAAGAAAAGTCACAATGTCAGAGTAGAAGGCTCCATCTAGTACTATATTTTAGCAACATGAAATGTATATTAAAACCCAAGGGACGGCCAGTTAGCTCAGTTGGTTAGAGCGGGGTGCTAAGAACACCAAGATTGCTGGTTAGATCCCCACATGGACCAGGGCCACTGAGCTGCACCCTCCTTAAAAAAACAAAAACAAAAACAAAACCCACCAAAACAAGAATTCTAATGAAAGAAAATGCAAAATTGCAAAACGTAACATTTTCTATTCAAAAGTACTTTTCTATCATTCTTCCTCCAAAAGAATAAGTTATATAATAAACTGAAAGCCAGATTTTAACAGTGATGATTTGAAGAGTAATTTATAATCATCCCTAATTATGATTATTCTTTTAACACTTAATGGTGGGCAAAGCTCTTAATGGTGAATCAAAAGGAAAGATACTAGAATATAGATAAAGTGCTGGGAGATGTTAAACCCCAAAGAGTTTGAGGATAGAAAGGGTTGTAGGAAATGCAACTCTCTAACATATTTCAGTAAGATAAGCAAATGATGCAGCTTTTGTTTTGCTGTATATTTGCCAGAGTTTGCTAACCCTGATTTTCAATTCAAGAACCTTGGGAACTACAAACTATCTTTGCAGATGGGAGATGGATGTATTGGGAACAACCGCTCATGTAGGAATAACATTTTGTATTAGGTTTTATTATTTTGAAAAGCAGAATCCTATGTCAGTTCCTTTCATTTGTTCTGACCCTTGCTCATGGTCATGTGTTTTTAATTTTTTTTCATATTTCACAATTATGTAATAAGAATAATCAATAGCAAATCCAAAAACATCCATTACAAGTGTAATGTATTTCATTGTAAATATTTACATCTAAGGTGATGTTTCTTAATTCTAAGTTTTCAGATAGTCTTTGAAGCCTGAACATTTCTACTTAAATATATAACTGCATAAATATTACATGTTGTAACTTTTTTCAACTTCTGAAGTTTATTTTTCTCACAGTAAACTTTAAGATGAAACATGCTGCTTTGAGAATAATGTTACTACCAAAAAAGGAAATTTTATGATTATAAGAAGTATAAATTAGAATATTTTTTAAAACTGTCATCTACACTTAAACCAAAATATCATTTCTGTAATATATTATTCAGCATTAAGGAGTTTTACTTAATTTATATTTGTGCAGCCAGAACATGCCTTTACCTTACATACATATTTAAAATCCGTATTTTCTGACCTATATTTACCCGTCACTCCCACACACCAACCAACACACATTCACAGACCTTCACACACTCTCACCAGTAGAATTTTGAAGAAGCAGACTTGTTTTGTATTTATGAGGTTTATCTTCAGGTCTTAGGAAATATAAGTCTGGAACAAGTTTGATGGGAACCACAGCCTTCTTAAGGGAGTGATGTACCACAAACATAAAAATCTGAACTGCAAAAAAGATTAAAAGCAGAAGCAATCTGAAAGAAAAAAAATAATACAGCTCAAGGCACATTAATATGTAAATCTATTTTTTAAATCTTCCTTCACATGACAATTAAAAGGTACTCATTTTTTAAAAAAAGAAAAAAATTTGAAAATAATTCACACTTGGGAGTAGAATTTCTACTCTCTAAAATGATCTCATGACAATACTGAACAGAAAGCCAATAGTCAATGACAAAATTAAAAGTTATAAAAGTATATTTTAGATCTGAGTCACCCTGAAATTTTTATAGGGTAAACTTTCAAAGAACCAGAATTATGTCACATTTACATGTCTATTCTCCTGAAGAAACTTATTTCCTGCCTACCTCTATTCTAACTATTTACTCTCACATTTTAGAAAATGTATGATTCAAAAACATTTTAGATACAAGGAAGAAAATAAAAATACAGTGAAACTTTGAATTTTCATCCATACCACATTAATTTCCATTTCTCCTCTAGAGGCAAAGCAAGATTAATATTATAGTTACAAGGAACTTCACTTGCAACTGGCCCACTACATAATTCTATTACCCATTCAAAATGCTCTTCTATCTGGAAGGCAGATATCCTTCTATCTTATCCTGCAAAATATCTCTACATTATCTGTGATAGGTTGTCACAACAAGTGGGTAGAGTGAGGTTGGATTATCACACTTTAACATTTTATAATTTTTCAGAAACCCTATAATTTTTAAAAAAATCTTTCTTAAATTGCTGTAAATATACCTAAATCAACATTTCCAAAAACATACTGCATTGAACTCCAGTTCCATAATAAGTTAATAGGTGTTTTAGGTTAAAAAAAATTCATGATTAAAAAATATTTGGAAACTTCAGGTTAAACAAAGTTGAAGGAATTTCTTTACCATACAACCTCTAGCGTGTTTTTATATGCTAATGAGCAACTCTTTAAAAGAGGAAATACAAGATAGACATCTCCTAACTGTATAGATGGTCAAATGCATATTTGACCACAGAACACTTTTTGTTATGGACTGAATGTCACCCGTCTTCCAAATGCATAGCCCTAACCCCCAATGTGACAGTATTTGGAAATGAGGCCTTTGGGAGGTAATCAGGGTTACATGAGGTCATGAGGGAAGGGACCCCATGACTGGATTAGTGCCCTTATAAGAGACACCAGAGAGCTTGCTGTCTCTCCCTCTTTTCCTGTGTATGCACAAAGAGATCATATGAGGTACACAGCAAGATAGTGGCCCATCTGCAAGCCAGGAAGAGAATCCAAAACCCAACCATGTTGGTACCCTAATCTGATTTTCCAACACTAGAGCGGTGAGAAAATAAATTTCTATTGTTGAAGCCACCCAGTCTATGTTATTTTGTAATGGCAGCCCAAGCTAATTAAGAAACTTATATTGTTTTTCAGGGAATATTTTATGAGAGTAGTGTTCAATTAAATAAGCTGAAACATGCTAATTTAAATAAACATTTTTCTTTTAGTAATGCTGACCTAGAAATGTATTAGATACTTGACATTTCTTTGATACTGAATAAATTTGGACAAAAAAGTAAATGAATTCAGCATAGTTCAAACATATAACAAATCTCTTATTTTTGATTATTAATTTTTAGTTCTCTCACCGTTTTGGATCTTACAAGACAGGTATATGGTATATGAAAGTATTTAATATTAATTCCAAATAATTCAACGTCTAGCACCCCATGCAACCCTGAGAGGCAAAGCTAAGAGGAAAAGATGTCATTTAGATCCCAGTTCTACCAGCTATAAAGATTCCTTTACATTTCAGTTTATTCATGTATTACATAGGGATAAAATTTATTCTTCCTGCTATTTACCTATTCATATTAGTAATAGATGCAAAATAATTGTGAAATACATGAATGCAAAATAAAATTTAAATACAATGACAGTAATTGAAACATTACACAATTAGAGAACATCTGTCACGCCTTCATTTTATAAATGAGATTTTAAAAATGCTAGTTTAAAAAAAGGGTAAAGCTCTAATGGTATTCAATGAATATACCATTAGCATAATCTTTTTTCTCTGACATGTGAAATTATAGTTTTAATCAAAATTACAAAGATTATTTACATGGTTACATTTTAAAAATTAAGATAGTAAATCTAATTTGTGTCCTTAAAAAAACATTTCATCAGGCAGAAGAGTGACTATACTTACACTGATCTCACTGATTTACTTTCACGTTTCAAGGTAAGGAAATGAAACTTGGCTATTGTATACACCTGCTGTTTCCAAAGGCTCATGGTGCTCAGTCGAGAAGTCTTGGTTTCAGAAAGAATGAGTAAGCTCCGCTCCATTTCATCAAAAGATTTTGAATCCATTTCTTCCTCTTGCTGCTGCTGAGTAAATACACTATAATCTACTTGCCAAAACAAAATAAAAAGAAAATTATGGTATAGTATATTCCTTAAAAAGATGAAAACCTTTTGGAAGCAGGTAAATTTTAAAGAAGCACACATCTGGCAATGATATAGGAGTAGTGGAACTCTTGTATACTTTGGCAATATTATTAAAACTGAACAGATGCATAGCTTACAATCCAGGGAATTCTCTATTAGGTATAAACCCAACAGAGATACGTACGTAAGTTCACCAAAACACATGTACAAGAATATTCTTAGCCACTACCCTATACAGAAAGCCATAAAATGGAAAGAACCCAAGTATGTATCAATAGGTGATAAGTTGTGAAATAGTCCTGTAATAAAATACTAATATAAAACAATGAAAGTAAACTACTATACAAATACAATGTATGAATCTTACAAACATAGTATTAAGTAAAAGAAGTCAAATGCAAGAGGCATGCTATGAGTGATTAGACCAAAAATAGACACAACTCATCAATGAGGACAGAAATCAAGATGTTATTTTTATAACAGTAATTTAATTCAAAACAGATGAAAAATAATAAACAGAGGTGAAAACTGGCTTTATTGTATGATGAGAGCCATAAAAAGGACTTCTTAGACTTATGGTAAATTTAAAAAATGAGTAAACATTAAATTAAAATGTTAAGAGTGGAATGCAATGATGTATAAAATAGTGTTTACGTAAAATGTGATTGTCCTGGCATCTTACCAATTCTACAGTTTAGATGAATGACTTAGTAAAATGAGTTAAGTCCAATCTCTCCCTTCCCATGATACAGTGGACTGATCAACTAGAAATGGGTGCTCAAATATTGTATATCACAATCTTGGTATTCAGTGAGCACCAATTTACCTTCACAGAATTTGATATACACTAACTTTTAAAAAATAAAACAATTACAATTGGCCAAACTAAAAGAAAAACTGATGTTACAAGTAAATTTATTTTTTATGGTGGACTCAAAGGTACTATAGAAATATCTAAATTTATTTTTTATGGTGGTCTTAAAGATACTATAGAAATATCTAAATAGAGTACACCAGTAATATCTAAATAGAGCACACCCTTCTCAGCTTTATTCCCACTGCCCAAACATTTCTAGAAACTATTTCATTACCCAAAATATTTAGCATCACACATACAAGCACCTTTTCCATCTAATTCTCTTCCATTATCCTAATTATTATAAACATATTCACTGGTAATGAATTCTACATCCTGACATCTAACTTCCTGTATTTCCTCTATTCCCACATCTTTATCTCTATGCAATTTTACCAAACTGGATGTATGACCAAATTTAAGAACTGGTTCTCTCTCCAACTGCATAAGATCGAAAAGTTTTATGTGAATTTTCTTCTCTGACTATAGTCTGATATCATGTCCTCAAGATAAACTTGACTTTTCTATTTTCTCCATGTTTGAGAGAAACATCCCTGTTGCCTTCACTCTCCTGACCTATCACGACCACCTATCACTTTCATAAGAAGTTTCTCAACTCACATTCTCACCTTAAACTACACACATCCAGCTTTGACCTTTACCACACCACTGAAATCGCTCCTTCAAGGTCACTACTGGCTTCCACACTACCAAGTCCCTCACTGTCTTCCATGTTACCAAAAATATCTCTTCTGTTCTCATCTTATTCTTCATAACAATCAGCAAATAATCGATAACTTCCTCTTTCCAAACACACCATTTTTCTTGGCTTTTATATCTCCTTTCTGGCTCCTTCTCAGTCAGCCCTTTTTGGCCCATCATTGCTTAGTCTCAGAGCTTGCCCCTCTACTCTTGTCTATACTTGCTACCTAAGTGATTTCATCCAATCCCATGGCACCATTTATATATAAGTAACTCCAGAATTTATATCTTCAGACCTAACATCATTACTTAGCTCCAACTGTGTTAATCCAACTGCCCACTGTACATCACCACTTGGATGTCTAGTAAGCCCCTCAAACAACACAGCCAAAAATCACGCCTGGATTCCCTCTTTCCATAAACCTGCTCCTCACCCCTTCTCATGAAATGGCAATTCCATTCCCAGTTCTCAAGCCAAAAGCTAGGAATTATTCTTGATTCTTCCTTTTCCATAACCCCTAACAATCCATTAACAAACCAGTACCACTAATATAACCCAAGTCTGTTCATGTTTCCCCCTTTTCACTACCATTCTAGTTCAAGCTAAGATTAAACGTAAGTTTCCTAACTGTTCTTCTAGCTTCCACACTTCCTTCAACAACCAGAATGCATATTTTAAAAATGCAAATCAGATCATGTTACTCCTTTGCTTTAAAACTCCTGATAGCGTCACACTGCACTAAGAAAACAAACCAAATTCTTTTCCAAATGTTCAAAGACTAAACATGATCTGGTCCCTACCTAACCCTCTGACCTCACTACATATTACTCTCTCCTTGGCTAACTAAGCTCCATCCTTGGTGGCCTTTTTTCTGTCATCAAAGACATTCAACTCATTCCTCACTTAACAACTTTGCTAGCAGTTTCCTTTATTTGGAAAGCTCTGCAATAAAACCTTCACTTACTTAAGATTTTCTTCCCAGCTAGATCTCAGTTTAAATATCAACAGAGTCCTCCTTAAAGATATAACCTAAGTTATTTGCCTCCCAAGACCACCTCGTTTTTTCCTTCATAACTCCTATCAGTAAATATTTCAGTTACTTATTTATTTACCTGTTCATTGCAGCCCTTTCTTCCCCCAAATATATATTTCACATTTATATAATTATTTGTCTTATTCACCATCTGTCTGGTTAATTACCTAAAATGTTTTGTTAGTTTTGTTTTTACCTGCTTGGTCAATTTCTGCTTCAACTTCTAGCTTTAAGAATACATCTTCCAAAGTTGTCATGGAAACACCATAAGAAATAACACCCAAACTTGAATGAGTGTCTAGAGCAGAAAATAAACCTGAAAGGAAAATACGAAAGAAAGTTGTGTATCACGAATTATTTTAAAATAGCCTTTAGAAATAGGATATGACTAAATTTACTCTGCTAGCACAGTGGTTCTCAAAATTTTTGGTCTCATGACCTTTTTAACATTCTTACAAATTGCTAAGGACCCCAAAAAATGTTTGCTTATGGAAAAAATATCTACTAGATATTTATTATACTATAAATTAAAACTAAGAAGTAATTTAGACAGAATGAAAAACGGGAACATTAAGTTGGCATATGTACTTCAAGCCAGTCAATGATTCCTTTTCATTTCTCAAAAGAAACCAATTGAACTAACATGAAATTTTTATGCCTAATTATGAGATAAATGCTATGGGAATTCTGCGCAACATATGTATATCAGTAAAATCCTTTTGGTTATTAAGAGATCCCTAAACAGATAAAGGAGACTGAGTTTGAGTTCCTCATTATAAAGCAGAAAACTAATACCGTAATTAAAATAATTCAAGGGTTTACCATATAACCATATATTTCACTATGGTATCATGAAACTAAAAAAGAACTTGGGGATGTATAAAAGCAATTATATGTGTGTATGTACATGTTTGTGTATATACACAAATACGTGTGTGTATGTATATGTGTGTGTGTATACAATATGTATATGTGTATATACATGCATGCCCACACACATATACATAAATCTTATTCCCAAGAGGCCTACAAGCAAATGGAATATTTTCTTTCTTAGACAACAAAACAAACACAATTATTTATTCAAGTTAACATATTAGTTACAGTTTCTTGAGTGCTGTCTGTAAAAAAAGAAACATGTTGGCTTATAGTATTTCTGATTTTCTAAAGCAAAATAAAGCAGAAATGGAACATTAACTTTGGCCACCTGAGAGCATTTAAATAATACACAGAAAAGTAAACAAAGTTAAGAAAACCTACTCCCATTGCAAGATCCTGGTTCAACAACCAAGAAACTGAAAGTTGGTAATACCTGAAAATTTGTCCATGTCCTTGAAAGGCAAGCTATACACAAGTTGTTGGTCATTCTGTTGTAATAAAGTAGCTCCAGGTATATGTTGTTTAACCAGAGAAGAAAGACAATCTGTGGCACAATATCTGTCTATGTACATGCTAGAGAAAACCAAAAATTATTTTTTATGATTACTCAGTAAACAACCAAAAGTAAATTCTAAATACATTAAGTTACAGTGAGTGCCATAAAAAATGACCAAAGCACATTATGAGAAGCCCTAAATTTAATAACAGTAGGTCAAGAATATAATATAGAACCAATAAAGAATAGATACCTCAGACGGTAGCCAATCCCCCATTTACTTTTGAGAAACAAGGAAGAACCAACACATTTCAACATTCCTTGTGATATGACGGCTTTTCTATCTGCAAACAAAGATTTGCATTTCAATTTTTAAGTTAGTAATAGCATTAATAACTGGCATTTATATTTTATGAATTACCATAGGAGACATCAATGTATTACCTCATTGAATTATCATAACAAACTTATGAGGAAGGTAGTAGATTATCATCACCTGTTTTTTTAGATGAGCACACTGAAGCTATGAAAAAATATATAGTTTGCCCACGTTTCACACAACTATTAAATGACAGACAGGAATTGTATCCAGGCAGAATAACTCTCAAGTCTACTTTTCCAAATACTGCTCCAAATATCTGACTCTTCCTAAAAGACTTACTAATGCGAGCACTTTCATTATTTCCCTTATAACCAAAGGTAAAAACAATGACAAAAAAGCAACAAAAACAAAATGTTAGTTGTTTTTTTTAAACAAAGATACTGTTAACCATATGAATGACATGCCCAATTTATTAGATTATAAACAGAAAGGTGCTCTAGAATTTCAAACTCTTGGATCTTGTCACAGTTATTAAAAATAATGTGTTGGCTTAAAGTTGAATTTTTCATACATGCGTGTTTTGATTTGTGTAGAAAACAGTTAACGTAGCAGGCCTGAGACTGTTATTCTTAGAAAGGCCTGCTTACAAGGTTGGCCCTTGACTGGTACCTGGAAACCTAGATTTTAGGAGTGTTCTAGAACAGATAAGGATGGCTCACTGTACCTAAATTGTACAATGTAAATTATACTTCACATCTGCTTTCCTTCTGGGGGTTGGGAGTTTGGTATACGCTAGGCAGAGGGTGCCTACAAGACCAGCACCCAGTGAAAACCGTGGGCACTGAGTCTCTAATGAGCTCCCATAGTATGCAACACTTCATAAGTATTGTTAACAAGTCATTGCTGGAGAAAAGCAGCACGTCTCCATTGGGAGAGGATTCTTGGAAGTGTGTGTCTGGCTTCCTCCAGACTTCATCCTGTGTGCCTTTTCCCTTTGCTGACTTTGCTTTATACATTTTGGTGTCACTGTAGTAACTCATACCCATGAGTGTGACTATGCTGAGTCCTAAGATTTCTGCTAGTAAATGATTGAACCTTGACTAGTCTGAGGGCCTCCCCGACACAAAAATAAGTGGTTTTTTAAAAAAAATTTAATAACTTTTTTGTTAAGAGTACCACGCTTCTTTGTTCCTCAGGATTTAGCATCTCTATGTCCAATCTCCCATTTGGCCCCAAAACCTTATCTTTCAAAACTAAAGTAAAAATCTCACCAGCAAGAATGTCAGCCTCATCCATGAAATGAGTACTAAACACTGTCACCCGATTAGATTTTCTGTATTTTAGAAGATTCCAAACAATATGACGAGAACAGGGATCCATTCCAGCTGTTGGTTCATCTAGCAATAGTATCTGTGTGAAAACAGGTGGGGAAGGGCAGGGAATCCTCAGGAAAACCAAAGTATATAAAATTTATGTGGACTGAAAAGCTTCTCCATTTCAAGTTATTATTTCCACTCAGAAATCTATTAGATGTGAGTTTTTCACTCATGCCACCAGCATAGATTTTAGAAATTATCATTTTGGCATGTACATTTTCTTGGTTTAAAAGACTAATGTCTGTAATATATAAGACATAACTGTAATAACAATCAGATAAATAAAAAACATTAAGTATATTGCTTTATCTGAACAATTAAATTTTCTAAATATAACAACTGCTTGTTAGAAAAGTATATCCTATCTTAGTTCAAGGAAAGCAATTTAAGACTATTTTTAATTTCGAAAACATGGTGATGGGGGTTTGGAGGAAGA
Organism: Rhinolophus sinicus; assembly: GCF_057876585.1. Classification (NCBI taxonomy): domain Eukaryota; kingdom Metazoa; phylum Chordata; class Mammalia; order Chiroptera; family Rhinolophidae; genus Rhinolophus; species Rhinolophus sinicus. The sequence continues at coordinate 48,297,783 of NC_142512.1, forward strand.
TAAATTAAGATAAAGCCAGAACACAGAATCATCCCCAAGCTGCAGTAGCAAGGGGAAAAGTAACAGGATGGTGGGGACCAATGGGGATCCTAGCTACAAGCACATCTAGGAGCTTCCTAGCACTTTGCAAAGCATTTTATCAGGTGGTTCTGTTTCTACAAGACAAAGACCAGCACAAGAAGAGGTACATACAAAAATTAAATCAGGAGGACAAATGCTGAACTATTCCTTTGATTTTGTTCTATTTTTAAAAGTTTATTATGAACTATTACAAATATATAGAAAACTATAGAGAATAATAAAATACTGTTAAAGCCACCACTGAAATTTAATAAATTATATTTTTGGCCATATTTTCTTCAGATCTTTTTTTAAAGAAATAAAACACTGCACATGTAACTAAAGGCCATCCTTTCTATTCCCCTTCCTAAAGGGGACCACTACCATAAAGATATTATATCGCTTTAAATATCGCTATAAAGTGAAGATATTGTATCACTTTCTGACTTCAGTTTTAAGACCTTATTACTATAATTACATAAATACCATATAGTGTTTTAAGTATGTTTAAACGTTACAATGTATTTCTACAACCAACTTTTTATTTAAAATAATTTAAAATTATCTCATCAGTGACACTAATATTTGTTTACCTTTGGATTTCCAAGAACAGCAATTCCTAAAGACAGTTTTCTTTTTTGACCACCACTTAACTTTTTAGCTTGATTATCTTTGATAGCCTGCATGTCCAAATCCAGTAAAACCTTCTGCACCTGTAAAAGTGTAAACAATGTCATTTTTTAAACTACATCATTTACATAATTCTCAGTATCAGTTTTTAAGCATTCCAGTATTAATATCAACTTTAAAAATGTTCTTTTAGTACAGAATTTAATTTTGACATATATTCATACATAATTTTGAAGTAACAGATAATAAGATTCCTGATGGAAAGGTATGTTTTACTTTTGTGTGACTTCCTGGGTAGTGGGAAAGGGATCAGTGCGAAGGCTCTGTGGTGGGAATAGGAGTATGTGAAAGGAAAGGAAGAAAAGAAACACCCATATTGAGACTAGTGCCCTCCAGATTAAACAAGGACAATTTAATATGTGCAAAAACTTTTACTCAAAATTCTATCTAATCCTTTTAATGATTTTCCATTTACTGACTCAGAACAGGTTTTGTGTTTATATTTTCAAGCATATTTTTATTATACAAACTATTACAAAAGGCTATTAATTTAGGGAGAATAAAAATAAAGATTTCAATATGAATAACATACTTCTTGTATTATATTATTAGCTGGTATTCCTTTGATTGAAGCCAAAATGGATAAGTTTTCTTCTACTGTCAGAACATCAAAGTGTATATCTAACTGTGGACAGATGCCAACCATTTTTCTTGCTTCAAACATTTCATCTATTTCTGAGACTCTGTGTCCATATATAGATGCAGACCCTAAAACCAAAATATATATTTAAATTTATATTAAATAAGTATTTAAAAGTATACATGCTTTACTATAGGTATACTAATAATTCAGTTAGTTGTATGTAATAGACATAAAGTAAGAATGTAAATTTGGAAGATACAACACACCCTCATTTCCATACTATTGGCTATCTGCTGCCAATCCAATTTCCCCCCTTTTCAGGACATATTACATAGTGGAAAGAGCAAGGAACCAGAAGCTCAATTGGTGCATTATTTACATTTATATTCCAATAACAATTTTCCTCATTTCCAGGCAAGAACAAAGGTAAAAATATTCCCCGAACTAGCAGTATAATCTTAAGAAAACAATCTGCATTCTAGCTTTTCTCTCATATAAACACTAGTACATCCCACTTAAGAATTGTTAAATCAATGTGATAATATATGGAGAATCATAACAAAACTTATGCAGTCTTATATAAATGTATGATATTAATACTACCACCAAAGAGTGACACAATTATGGATAAACAACAAAATAAAAATAATTTTAAAAGTTAAACTAATTTAAAAAGATGCACATTCAATACATGGAAATTTGGCCTTTTCTTAAAGAAAAATATACTGCTGCTCTGGTCCTTCTGAAAATACTGAACTGTCATACTGAATTCACACCTATAGGGAAACCATATGTAACAATTATGTTTCAGATATTGTTCTTAATACTTTATTTTAGGAGATAGTATTGACATTTATCATTCTATCATTTGAACTATTGTTGCATACTCAGAAATCTATTTTCTCAACCTGAAATGTCTACAGGTCTCATTTAATATCCAATTAATTACTTATTTATTCTTCCTTGAAAATGAAAAGTAAACACATGCACACAAAATACCTAATAGATACAAAATTAGAATCTTTTCACTTTATTAAACATGATTGAATCACTTTATTTTCTATTGAAAAACAAACGTGTGTAATCAAAAAAAAGAGAGAAAGAGAGAGAGAGAAAGAGAGAGAGAAAACACCTTTATAGACATAGAAATTGGTCCCAAATCACTGACAAAAATCAATCTGTATATATTTCAAGGTAATTATATTGTGATACCTTAGTTAATAACACTAATAAGAGATTTTTTAAGTCAGAAAACTCACCATCAGAAGGTGGGCATAGTCCACAAAGAATATTCATCAATGTACTCTTTCCTGTTCCACTGTGGCCAAGTAATGCCGTAATCTGACCCTCATATATGTCAAATGACAAATCTAGTTCAGGAAAGGAGAATTTTCAAATGTAACTTTTATTTCTGTTGGGCTATACAAGATAATTCATAATAATTGAGCAACCTTGAAATAAATCAATAAATTTAAAAGACAGATTTAAAGTTACCAGCATACTTAAGAGCATAATATTTAATATTATAGCGTAATAATTCTTTGCCATAGTCAATGGTATGAACAATAAGTAATAAACTTTTATTTTTTTTGTTACACTAACAGATTTAGAGGATGCACAAAATATTGGCGGAAGGGTTCTATATACCCACTTTTGGGAATTTCCAAGGGATTTAAAACAGAGAAACCAACAAAAGTTTGTTCCCAAGGGTATTTACAGGCATGTTAAATATGTTGGCAAAAACCTAGAAATTAACCAATAGCATGGTAATGGCTAAGCAAATGCTTGAAAGGTTCAATTTAAATTTAAAGAATGGAATAAAGAAATGTTACTGGATAGATGCATCAATGACTGAAGGAAGACGGGAGACAGAGATCTGAAAACCCAGCTTTATAACCCTTGATTTGATGAAGGTGATCTGGGATTTAGTATCCCTAGAGCTGTAGGCCAGAAGTAAAAATAAATCCTCTCAGGAAGATTACATTATCCAGAGCATCAAATAATATCTACGATGATTCATATACAATATGTAACACTCAGCCAAAAATAACCAGGCAGGAGAAAGCAAGTTCATCAAGCTGCACCTTAGGAATTTGTGTGTTTTATTAAATGTAAGTTATAATACAAGAAAATTAAAAAGTTAAAAATGTTCAACCAAATAGGCAAGAGAGGTAAAGAAAAAAAAACAGGACAGGTGAGACAAACAGTAACAATGTAATAAGATGGAGGATTAAAATTCAAGCATAGCAATAATCCCATTAAATAAAATGAACTAAACATTCCAATTAAAAGAAAAAGATCTTCAGATCAGATTTTGAAACTATAACAATTACACAGGTCTTAATACAGACAATTTCAAAAACAGACTGAAAGAAAAAGGGTGGGAAAACATATCCTATAATAACCTAAAGGAAGCTTTAACTCTAAATTTGTAGGTACCCAACTGCATGGTCTGAAAAATATGTAAAGGAAAACAGTGACAGAAGTACAAAGAAAATAGACAATTCACAATCACAGTTGAAGATTCTTACTTTTTATTTATCTCTCTCAATAAATAAAAGCACTTACACAAAAAATAGAGCAGCAAACATACAGAAGATTTCAAAAAACAATTAACCAGCTTGACCTGATATGGAACACAATAAACAACTGCAGTATATACATTTTGTACAAATGCACACAGAACATGTATAAAAACCGACCATATTCCAGGTCATCAAATCTCAGTAAGTTTCAAACGGCTAAAATGAAATCATAAGATTATGTTCTCTGATTATAGTGGAATTAAGTTCGAAATCTATAACAAAAAGATAAATCACCATATAGTTAAAAATCAAAACATAAATAACACAAAGAAAAAAATCATAATAAAACTTTAAAATATTTAAAACTAAATAATAATGAAAACAACCTGTCAAGATTCAAGCAATGCAGCTACAGCCATGCTTAGAGGAAAATGTATATATTTAAAATGCTTCATTATAAGATGATCTATGCATCTATGTCAAAAATGTAGGGGGAAAAACATTTAAATGTAGAAATAGAAACAAGAAAACAAGAGAAAAAATAAAAAACAAATACATAATAGAGAGGATCAAGAAAGCCAAAAGTTGGTTCTTTAAAAAGATTTTTTTTTAACCTAATAAACTGCTAAAAAAGAAAAAAAGTTCAAATAACAAACCTCAGGAATAAAAATGGGGAGATCACTATAGATCCTATAGACCTTAATATGAAAATACTTTGAACAAGTTTTTGGCAATAAATTTGAAAATAATAAAATGAAAGCTATCTAGAAAAGCCAATATGTTAGGCTAATGGTTCTGAAGCAGGGGTGGGGGGGGTTAATATACCCCCTCCACTACACATCCCACCCACGGGGACATTTGGCAAGGCCTGAAGACATTTTTGGTTGTCCCAACCAGGGAAGAAGGAGGCTGCTATGGATATACAGTAGGCAGAGACCAGGGATGCTGCTTATGATGTTAATTTCATGTGTCAATTTGGCTAGAGCTATGACATCCCTGGCAGACCAGGGATGTTGCTTATGATGTTAATTTCATGTGTCAATTTGGCTAGAGCTATGACACCCAGTTGTTTGGTCAAACACTAGAGAAAATGTTGCTGTGAAGGTGTTTTATAGATGTGATTAACATTTACAATCAGCTGATTTTAAGGAGATGACCCACAATAATACTAGTGAAACTCATCCAATCAATTGAAAGCCTGAAGAGCAAAAACTGAGATTTCTCCAAGGAGGAATTCTGCCTCAATACTGTAGCTTAGATTTCCTCTGAAATATGCCTGAGTTTCTAGTCTCAAGCTGGAATGAATTTTGGACGTAAGACTGCAACGTCAACTCTTGCCTGAGTTTCCAGGCTGCCAGCCTGCCCTACAAATTTCAGACTTGTCAGGCACCACAATCATGTGAACCAATTCTTTAAAACTAATCTCTCCTCTTCCCTCCTGCTCTGTATGTGTGTATACGTGTATATATTCTATTGGTTCTGAAGAACCCTGACACATTGCTATACATTTTACAATTCTCAGGACAGCCCCCCACAATAAAGAATCGTTAGGCCCAAAATATCAGTAATGCCAAAGTTGAGAAACCTTGTGTTTAGGCCAAAAGAAAAAAAGTAACAGGTATACACATGCATAATAAAATGAAAAAGGACATAGACTTGTTCAAATAGTTAAATATTTTTCACCTTAATAGAAATTTATTTTTTGCTTTTATTACTTTATGTTAGTTTTATTCCAAATATTAGTCACATAAAGGAAAAAAATTTGTGGTAGATTTAAATTTCCCACAAACTATACAAATTGTTTTTCCATTTGTACTTTAATACTATGGACTGAATACTAGCAAAGCTACTTACTTCTCAAAGCCTCCACATTTTCACCTTTCTTCCTGTATGTCTTCTGAATACCACTGATTCTGAAAAACACCATTTTCTACTTTAAGTATTTAAAGCAATGTATCAGTGTTTCCATGTATAGTATTTTTTATCAAATATGTAATTTTTTATTGGAATAATAATAAAGTATCTCCTACTAAAACAATTAACCAGAGCTGACAATAATTATAAAAGTATTTTAAAGAAACTATAAGAAAAAAATATAGTATTTCTCTCCATTTTAAATATTATCCATTTTTCATAAGCCAAATTCTAAAAACAAAGTGAAGCATGTAACTCAAGCAATTTATAGATGACTTTTCATCTTTGATATTTTTCTTTTTGCAGTTAATGAAATACTTGTTAAATCAGTTATGGGAGGTTAAGAACCAAATGCCATTTCACATCAGCACACATGTGAAACTGTCCATAAATGTGAAGTTGTTTTCTCATTCCACTTTAAACATTTTACATAATTTTTTAAAGTAATGGTTTTATTAACCAGTTTGAATTTTCTCTTTGAGAAGGCAGACCATTGGTCTTCTAATTACATCCTAAGTACCTGACGCTCCCTAGTTTTTATACATTTTTCTTCAGTTTAAAAACAAATTATGCTTCACTTTTTCTTTCACTTTCCTTTTCTCGTTCTTGTTATTTTTTAATTTGATTTTGACTGATCTAGCAAGGCACAGTGATTAATTTCTTTGGTTCTTAGAAATTAAACTGATATTCTAATTATGTCACAATACCTAAGCGTATATGAAATTAGAAAAGGACAATTTAATGTGTTGTATAACGTAAGACAAAGCATCCTGAATAAAATTATACAGTTAATATTTATTATTTTAAGCTATAACAATGGAGAAAGTTTAAAACAGCTTAATTGTGTAAACACTAGGCTTTATTACTTTAAAACTGTTTCACTGATATGAAATTTCAAACCTAACAGCAATCTTCTTCCAAATGGTTGCAAAGAAAATAATTTAAAAGAGAAGTAGCCCCTATTAATACGGTGTCTTAAAAAAAAACAGGAAATGTGTACTAAATCTCCTAAGATACCATACTTACATATATTATTTAAAAGACAGGATTTAAATGTGGCATATTCCATCAGCAGTTCTTATTCCTAAATTGCCAGATTAAATCGTACCTTATAGCTTCTTTTCCTATAAATTCTGAAGAAACGGACTCAACAATTTCACTAAAATTAACATTCCCATTAACATTGCCCTCTGATAACTCCTTATAATTTCTTTTGTTCTTTGACCAATATGAGGGCTTCAGAAAATATAAAGACGATCTCCGTAAGCCAAATTCCCCTGAAAAATAGAAATCTGAGTTATCATAACAAATTATTTCTGAAAATGAGTTTTTAAATCATAATGGCAGTATGTAAAACATGTAACAACCTAGATCTAAAGTTTAGATATAAAGTACTAAATCAATATTGTGCAAAAAATAAGTTTTATTGACAAATAATTCAGTTCATAAATATAATAGTTTCAGAGTTGCTGAGAGTACATGGGAATGTAAAGGCAAACAAAGAACATTTTCTGCCCTAAAGGAACTTACATATTTATGAGTATGCATATATACCAAGTGGCTAAAACACAATGCAGAATGTGAGACATGTCACCCGTAATGCTAATAAGAGTTCCGAAGAGCAAAAGTTCATATCTGGATAGGGGATATATCCTGAAGGCTTGAATGAGTGTCATCTTAGACAGTCTATGAAAACAGGCAGTATTTAGAATAGTGGATACAGCTCATAGAGAAGACTTTTTAGAATTAGGAGAGTAACACAGAAACAGGACAGACACAGGACTTAGATATGGTAGATAGCAAAGGTTGCCTACATGACACGTATCCATTTTTTCCTCTTTCCCCAGAAAAATTGACACTTCCCATTTTTTTTTAACATCCACTATTCTTCCAGATGGCCACGTTTCAAAGGGATCAGATCCCAATTACACAGAAGGTTCTAATCGATCTAATCAGTCCTTGGCAGGCTCTAGTGACTGTTACTGTTCCTACCATAAGCATGTAACCAATCAGACAGAAGCAAAGGGCTGAATTCAGGGCAAGGTTCACCCTCCCTCTTCCACTGGATATAAACAAAGAAGCAATGCATCCTGCAACCACGAGAAGAGGAAATCTGCCAGACTCTGGGACAAAGATGGCAAAAGCGTGGACAAAGGGGGTCCCTGATGACATTGTTGAGCAAATCAACCAACTTGGCGTCCATCCTATTTCTGGACCTCCTTTTAGGTAAAACAATTGATTTCCTTCTTGTTTAAGCCAATTAGAAAGATGTTATGTTATGAGTAGCTAAAAACAATCTGAAACACTGGAAATGTGTTTAAATATGTAAATAGGACCATACAAATGAATATTAAATACAGTAAAGAGGAGGAGAGTGACAAGGAGAGATTAAATATGTAAAAGTATTGTGCAGGACATTACTGTATAACGAGTTTCTATTTAATTCACCAGGATGTGCCCGCCAAGGTTTTTGACCAGGTGATTAACTTGATTAAACGGAAAGACTTGAGGTAGGTAATTAGATGAGAGGTATTGCAACGATCTAGACTAGTGCTGCCCAATACAACTTCCTGCAATGACTGAAATGTCCTGGATCTGTACTGTACCATATGTTAACAGCCATATGTGGCTACTGAGCACCTGGAATATGGTTTGTGCTACTGAGGAAATGAATTGTTAATTTATTCAATTCCAATTAATTAAATTTTAAAAAGCCACACGTGTCTAGTAGTTACCATAGAATAGCACAGTGCAGGTCTAGAACACAGACAAAAGTAATGAGGAACTCAAGGGGAAAAGAAAAGGGGGTACTGGATATTTAATAATATTTTGAATCTACAAAAGTTTGCTATAGATGCAAGATAGGAGATTAGGAGAATAGTAGGAGATACAAAATTGCTTAATAGTTTCAGAATTTAAAGGGTAAAATAATGAAACACTTTAGCTGAAAAAGACTTGACATAGCGAAGGATCAAGTTAAGAAGTTCAGTTAGGGACTTAAGGCTTTCAAAACAAACTGCTCTCTTTTTATACAACCTCCTTATGTTCACTAGTTAAGACATGGGTATAAAGTATACTTATTTAAAATTAAATTAAAAATTTAATAATGAATATGACTTGGGTACTCTGGCTGGAAAAAAATTAAGTTGACCCTATGTGGGCAAAAAAACTAAAAATCTTTCAAGTTAAATCCAGTAACTACCTGCATACCTGGAATGACTTGGTCAAGATAAACAGCCAAGAGGAGATAGAATATACTATTAAGTGCTAGCATGATGATAGTAATAATTAGAGGATACGGGCCATCAATCAAATTAGAAAATAAAGCACCTTCATTAAAATCTTCCAAATGCATGACCTGAAAAACAGAAACACCAACTTTATTATATAAAAATAATAAAAATAAGCAAAAGCTAACGCTACCTAGAGTTACTCATTGCATCTACAGTGATAGTACCGAACCTGGGCCTTTTAACAGATTAAACAGTCTACCACACTAGCAATATTAGTTTATAAGGAAAACAGTAAGAACTTTACCAAACTATACGTTTATCACAACAATCCCTTTCATTTATGTTTTTAATGCTGTGTTTCTAAAACTAGTATACATCCACTCCTGGGGCATCTAATTCTAATGCAATGATTATCAAATGAAATAAACATAAAGTATGATGTTAATATCAATTAATGCAAACAAAAGGGTTATGGTCCACGTAGAAGTCAAACAAACTAATCATTAGAGGATAAATTATGGTCAGTATCTTTTCAATACTGAAAAGGGAATAGGTACTATAATTAATTAACATCATTACTAACACAATTATTAAATTATTCATAGTAGATATATGTGGTACAACAGAAAGAAATGTGCTAGAGGTTGAGGCCTCATTTAGATTCCAGACCTGCCATTAAGTGAGTAAACTTGAATTAAATCATTTTGGATTTCGGTCTCCTCATCTATAAAATGAAGGAGATGAATGAAATGACACTGAAAGCCCCTTACACTTACAATGAAAACCTATTAACCTATTAATCTATAATTCTACCTTCTTAAGTGAAGGGGAAACAGTGGACTCTCAAAATATGTAACAACAGCTCTTAGGTGTGAAGTAATTAAAATTCCTTTAACTCAATATTCATAAACAAGCTATCTTAAGTCTCACAAATCAGAAAATTCTATCCAGCCAACATGAATAATCTCTTACACTAATTACATTTTTTCTTTATATATTAACCCAATTTATGTTGTTACATAGTTTCTTAGAAGAAACCTTAGAACCTGATTGCCTCTGTAAAAACTAACAAAAATCAAATTCATAAATTTAAATATTATGCAGGTGAATGACAATCCCATGAATATTGGACGAATAAAATCCACCACGTCTACTTATTTCTCTACTATTATCACGAAAAGTTTGTTCTGCTCCGCACACAATTTTCTCCCAAGCACACATCTGAGATAAATGTACAATACGCAGCAATGTACCCAGGCCACAGAGTAATCTACACTACTGGATGCTTAAATCAATGACTTCTAACAAACAGAGTTATTGCAGTGAAATAGATTGCTGAAATATACTAAAGTAGAAAGTAAAGAACTTATAAACAGGTAATATAAATGAACTTAAAAATGGAGGAAAATATACATGAAACCAATATAAAATGTGCTCCAGTATTCAAATCTCATTCCTTTCTCATGTTGAAATTTTAAAAATTATTATTATTATTATTATTATTGCAAATCATAGATAGTATTCATGGCAGTATAACATGCTGAAGAGAACTGGAAAGAAAATATTTAGTGAAAGCAAAATAAATATATTACCTACCTGAGCAATACCAATCAAAAAAGTACACTGACAAAAGGGACTAAAAAGCCACACTAAAGATTTGGGAAAACTTTCCTGCTGGACTATCAAAAGGCCAACAAATCCAAAAGCCACAGTGACTAAAAATTCAACTATTCCCACATGTTTTGAATTTTTAAAAAGAGGTGTCAGCATTAAAGCAAAAAATACCTATAAAATAAAAACATCAATGTTACTATACTGTTCACATACACTGATACAAAAACAAAATTAAATTTTGCTTGTGAAAGAACAACGTTATTTTCATTGGAAAATACACTCATTAAAATACAATTAATTTCTAAATGCTATAGTAAGATATTTTATTTTCATACAAATAGTGACATACATTTAAAAATTTAAACTGACAAATATTAAAAACTGCATATTATCCATATGATAGGCAAACATGATCACCTCTACCTTACAAAAATCATAAACAGCCATGCATTTCTGCAGTTAGATGTGTACATACATAAACAAAACAATAAATCAACAAGCTTTTAAATAAAGAACCCATCTTTGAAACTGAATGTGTTGATAAGAAACACCACCAGTTAAAAAGCAGGCAATTATATAGAGAAGTATATGAGTTATATGTAAATTATGTTAAAGAGCAGGGGTGCTACTCAAAATATTTAACTGGTACAGCACAGGCACATAAACCAATCAGAATAGAAACTGGAAGCACCTAAAACAAAGGCTGGTCATTAACAGCCAGCATTCAGCCAATATACTAAATGAATATCAAAACTTCCAAAGAGTTGTATTTGCAAAGATATAGCTTTACACAACATCATCCTGTAATATAAATTAATTTGAAAGTCAGGATTTCATGAAAACAAAGGAAGAAAAAGTCCAGCACTGAACAACCTTAATTACACAAGATTATATGAAGCTAATAAAAGATAGACTCAGATGTGATGTGATGTGAAATACATCATATAAAGACAAGTTCAATTTAAATTTGACACTATTTTATACCATTCCTAAAAATATGGAGGCACAATGATGCTATACGTAAGATTTATCAGTAACCTAATAACAACCTGTCTTTCCTGGGAAACTGACTATAAGTAAACCAAACAATAAGACTTTGCTATATTAATCAAATATTTTGACAGTTCTTTATTCACATTTCAAGTTAAAATACTTACAGATGCTAACCCATACAGGAAAAAAAGTAGAAATATCACAATGCAGCTACTTTGAGGGAATAACGAAGAAGCTGTTGCAATGACTGCCATAAGAAGGGACATGAGAAAAATCAAACTTGTATACAGAAGAACCCAGGAAAGCCTAAAATGAGAATACAAAACATTTATGGTTTAAATGCATTAGGCTTTAATTGTTTAAAAATCATTTTAAACAAAATTTCAGCTTTATTTCAGACATTTTATTCTTAAAACTAAGTCAATCTATTCATTTCTGTGTTATGTTCACGTATTGAAAATTCATGCTTATAAGTAATTAAAAATACAGTATTGGTTAAGTTATATGTAAAGCATACTCTGATATAGAGGTAAAATGGTGATTATCTTTCCAAGAGTCAAAACAATTTTACAAATAGCAAATCATGATTAATTTAAATCTAATACTTTCAAAAGTTCACAACACTTCTGATTTTCCTAAAATACAAAAGAGCTTAATGAGTAAGAATTTTCTTTATGGCAAGTGCTACAATTAAACTTCTGATGGCTTATGGTACTTTAAAGAATAAAGGCTACCTCACTAATCCACAACATAATTACTAATATATTTACACATGTGAGACCAAAGAGATCAACAACGGATTCACTATATTGACTCAAAATTTCTCCTCAAATCAGAGCTCAATGAAATTGCTACATTAGTTTCATTTTATCTTTATTTTTCAAGTTAGTAGATCATGATTTAATGCACGCTATCATAAAACCACTGAAATATCATAAAACCACTTAAGCATACCTAAATTACCAAAATTGAATCCATCATTTTAAAGAGATAAAACTGAGGCACTTTCAGCTACTGCTTCCTCACAAAACACTTTAAGAACCCAATACAACTTAAAAACCAATCACTACTAAAATGACAGAAGAAAAAAAAAATGAGCAAAGAAAGTAAGTTATACACAATGACCCGATTAGGTAAAATGCTGTTATTACTGCACTGGGCTAAATGGAATAAAATTTTGTAAAATGGACTATAATACCAACTCACATGCTTATTAACTTTTCTCCCAAAATGTAGTTAAATACATTTTCTTACAACATAGTAGAAGAATTAAGGAAAATACACTTAGAATTACTTATAAAAATGCATGCCTCTATAAAATTATCCTTGTACAAAAATGCTAATACATTGAAGCTCACTTATGAAAACATTTGTTTGGATTTATTTCTCCATAAACTATTTGTATATTTTCATCTTAATTCACACAAACAACTTTTTTCCGGTGTTGGGGGCAGGGGGAGAAGCCCATATACTACATACACAAACTTCAATCATTTTAACTAAATTTTTAATAATATGTATATGCTATGATATTGGGGGAGGACTATAACAGGCAATTATTTTCTAACATTCCCAGATCTCATATATTCTATACACTGAAATACATGGAGCATGCTTTGACTCAAACAAAATGTGAAATAAAATTTAAATATGTAATGTCAACAAGCTTTCTGAATTCCACTTCCCCATGTTAAAACAAGCCAATCGATTGCTGAAGCTTGTCAACTGGTCTCAAATTCCAAGACAAAGACAATCATTGTAAGAAAACAGGATCAGTACCTCTCTTACCAAATCAGGTGAATAACAAAATTACAGTTCTGAATATCTGTATATCTAATATAATTATTAATCATACTGAATAATAAACTTTTAATAACATACCAAAAGGCAGTGTCATGAAGTCCCATTATCTTTAAAAACTCTTTTAACTTTTTCTCTTTTTCTGCCACGATATGAATTGCCAAAAAGTATCCAAAGGGTGAAAATGCTATAACTAAGTATATTAAAATTACTCCTCGGGGAAAGGTATCTATGTCTACAACAGCAGTTTCTCCCATAATAACAGCTTTAGTTGTCTCCAGCTCCTTCCATAGAGAAACATTGGTCTTCAACTATAATTAGAAAATGTAAATACACTCAATTAATTTAGTTCTGATAGTAACCCCTAGCAAAGTGTGACAAAGATACCCCAAAATTTAGTCAATAACCTAGTACAAATACAATCCTCAAGAAGCTACATCTGAAATAAAGTGACTGACCTCAATATCATGAGAGAAGAATGTTGCTTTTATTCATTCTGGAAGCAGACCAGAATGAATGAAGTTTAAAGTTTGAAATTGAGAAGTATATATATTTCTTGACAAAATAATTTGTCAGAGGAAACAAAATTGCAGTTATCATCTTAAGCAATTATTTATGTATCTTAAAAATATGCATTTATAAAATCGAGGAATTAAGGATTATTAGTACCACGAAAGAATGATTCTCTTTTGTTCTCTTAAATAGTATATTTAAAAGTAAATAGTATATCATTCTATTATTTTAAAATCTATGTACACAGTACATATAGATATGCCATATGTTACCTCTACCTAACATTCCAATGAATGTCTAAAATGAGATCTGCTCTGCCTATTCATCCAGTGTGGTCTGGGTGGTAGATGGCTAAGATCTTTGGTCAAAACTTAACTAAGTACTAAAACACCATCAATGTGATATATCCAATAGTTCACTGCCTTTACTTTAAACTTCTGTATTATTGAATTCATGTAATCCTACGTATCCATAATACAATTATATCATATTGTGAGAATTTATAAGACAATTCTACACATATCAATCTCATTCGGTTCTTACAACAATGCTGTCAACTAAAGCATTATTACTGTAGTTACTTTACTATATAGTAGACTAACAGATACGTCTTCTGTTCAAGGTCTCCTGTTCATTTCCACTAAAACATGACACACTGGATCAGGTCTAAGCATGTCTTTAGAATGTAACTGTAACATGTATACACAATCCTAGTGGCAATATAGTATTAAAACAGGCTTGGGAGCCAAAAAGCCAAACTTTGAACCAACTTTGCACTAACTGAATTTTGGAAAGTCACTTAATCTCCCTGTGCTTCAGTTTCATATGTAAAAGGGACATAATAACAGTACCAATCTCATAGAGTTGTTAAAAATTAAATGGGTTAATATTAATCATAACACAGAAACAATGTTTGGCAAATAAGTCACAAATATTTGTTAAATAAAAACAAAATCTACTACTATGATAATATAATAAAGATATGCACTTTCTTTAAACTAAATTATTTTTATTCCAGGGGAAAAGTCTGCAAATATAAATCTTTCATAAATATTACCTATGGTCAACACAGATATAATATATATAGAATGCTGAATCTTACATGCTTGGGAACCATCAAATAAATGTGGTTTTCCAAAAATATTAAAACAAAAAATGACTTCTCTTTCTTAATGAAGTTATAATAAGTTAATGTATTTTGTACATTTGACAGCAAACCAAATCCTGTAGTAAAGACTTAGGACATAATTGTTAAAATACAGTTTGGCTTTATTTTTTCTTCCTTTATCACATTTACCTGTATAATGGCAGCATCTATGGATGCTTGTAAAACTGTGAACCCGGAGGACCAGTACTGAGCAGCCTCACATGATTTTGAACAGCCAGCTATAGGGAAAAAAATGTGACACATAACATTTTGCGTGACTTTCTACTGCATTCCTCTAAAGATAACATATGAAGGGTTACCAAGTAATAGGATTAATCAATCTTTACAGGACCAAAGAAAATAAGCAATTGCCCTTCGAAGACAAACAATATTTATCACATTCCTGAATGTTTATTTCTAATTTTTGAAATTAAGCAAGTTACACGTGTTAGGATACTGAATGGTAAATGAATACAAACGGAAAGAAATTAATTGTAAACATAGTTGTCTAAAATAAGTCCCTTCTCTGTTTCAAGGTAAATTATTCTACAATGACTTAAAACTTCAAAGCACTTCCAGGTGCAAGGACAAGTCCAGGTTAATAGGAAAAAAAAAAAAATTCTGTAAGGGCCTTTGGAATCAAGTCACTGGAATCAAATTCAGTACTTAGCATAGTGACTTTAACATTGCTCAACAAATGTTTGTGGTTGATAATCTCTCTTCATAGGTTTAAGCTCTGAAGGCTGTTTTCCATGTTTCAAACATAAAATAAAGTTCGCTAGTGGAAAACTTGAGGTTTTAAATATATGTAATATACTATATGTGAAAACCATTACATGGAGAAAAAAATACAGATTTAGAAAGTCATACAATTCAAGATACATTTTTGTTTTGTTACTGTAACTGACATAATATATACAAATGTATTAAAATAAAAATGCATGTTATATAAATTATATATGTAGATGGAAATAGGTAGCTATTTGGGTATGCATATATATTTTCATGCTACACTGGGAAGTTTTCTTATCTGAACAAATAAACATAGTTGAAAATGCCAATATTGGACCCAACTAAATTTTGCATAACTAAGAGCAGCAAAGACATGGATTTAACTGATTTTCAATGATTTTTTTTTTTTGTAGGGCTATTTACCTCTGGAATCCATATAAACAGAAGACACTGGAATCATATCAGGAAAAAAACGGAGTTCGTAGGACATGAAGTCTTTGAAAACCACACCCACAAAGTTGCTGAACTTGGAAAGACTGGCTGCTAGCAACTGTTTTTCATCTGTGTATTCTTCAGTAATTATGACTAAAAAATATAGCAACATACTTAACTCACAAATTAAAATAGTTTACTATAATAGATCAAATTTGCCATATTTGATGAATATAGTAGTTTATAAGCACTTTTGTTTTATGCTCTAGCTTCTTAGAAAATGAATAGAGCCTTCTAAAAATACTAAAAAAATGATGAACAGTACAATTTTATAGACACTATTTTTAACTGTTATTTGATTACATAAATTACATCAGTGTAATGCATGTTACTAAAATGATAAAGCAGAATATACACTTTATATGAAATATATGCAGTTATCTATTTCAAAATAGAACTATACAAGTAACTCCTTGATAAATGGTATTTTATTTTCACATATTTCTTCGTATGACGAAAATTCCATCACCCTTCTCAGACACAACTATGTATTTTAGTAACTATAATACAACCCCTCTTTGAATAAAAATTGTCACTTAAGCCCAATATTGCTTGTTTCTTTCTTAGGTCTATGGAGAAAACACTGTAATCATTATTTAGGTCCCTTTACATCAGATAATCCTAATTTTTAAATATTTTCTGATTTACAAGCATCTAGCTTTCACTACAGAAGCTTCAGAGCATGTGGAGAAATGGAAAGAACATAGGATCAGTACTTTATTACTTATTAGCTGTGTGAGCACAGTTAAACAATTCTCCAAATTAGTATGCTCATCTACTATACATACCTGATACACTGGTTAGGATCAAATGCAGTTACAAATATGAAAATGCTTTTGTATATTATAAAGTCTTATTTAAACGTTAATTATCATTATTTTCCAGACCTTTAAGGTAGACATGGGACTCCATAACTGATATGAATAAAAAGGGTGTTAATTCAACAACCTCCCAGCCATGATACCATATATGCATGTATATCCCACTTTCGGACAGTTCTGTTGTTAAAAAGATAGAACTTAAAAAAAACAAAACTACATATATTTCTACTATTTTGGCATCTAAGTTAAAAGTACACTAACTTGGATTTCTTTGGTGTATATTCTTTTCTCCTACTCAGAATTACCAATGAATTTTGTTCTCAACAATTCTGATCAAGTTTTGGAGCTCGCATGCTAAATTAAGCTACTTTACTTAATGTGGTAAGTCAACAAACATGTTATATACCAATAAGGTATGTGTTTAAGAAAAACATTAAATAGCACTAAGCCAGAAAGAAACCAGTGGGGAAGTTATTTGGTTCCTGATTGTATAAACATCTTCTATTCAATGATGTGTTATCTAGTAATGGATGATACATAGTAGAAGTCGATTACAATTATCCAATGTAAGACATGTTAATCTCTTATTTTCACAATTCAGCATGTCATTAAATCAATCATCATAGTATGAACAATGCTGTCCCTTTCTCCAGTTCTTGCCTCAGGGTCTTTCAAAGTCATGTTAACTCATTAATAGTTCACTGCTTACACTGCTTTCTAGTCCACTTTTCTGTGAGAAGTACAAGCTGAGAAAAACAGACTAAGATACTCAATCATACTCATAGTCTCCAAAGCTAAGGTTTTCTTCAGTTTATACCATGTCTCCATAAACAGGCATGACAATCTGAAAAGATTACTGCTTTATAATCTTTATCATATAGTTCTAGCTTCTCATTAGATGAGTCAGAATCAAAATGAAATATTCCTTCCATTCTTTTCTCCTATACAAACATTTATTTTATAAATGGCTTAAAAGTTAAGTATAAAATATTGAAACACATAAAATATGCTTTCCTATTACCAAGAATATAACTAAGGTTTTACAAGAAATATAAGGCAGCAGAATTAAATTATTTTAATACTTTTATAAAGTATACTTTGGTGAAGGGACATATCTCTAAGTGTTAAGAATGTTATTTACTCAATAAAGCAAGCACAAAAATACTGAAAAGGCTTTCTGTCACAAATAGAATACATATATAAGCTCACAATACCATCAGAAAGGTGATCAGTAGAAACCTTTTGCATGATGCTTCTTGTAATATTAGTCACTGGAGTATATCCAAGAATTAGGTTAGAGAGGATAGATTTGTCCATAGGATTCAGTTCCATATTAGACACTTCTTCATATTTCTTATTTGGATGCAACATGCTAATTAGTATTAACCAAAATAAAAAAAATAGTGGAAAAAGAATTTCCTATAATAAAGGAAACAAAATGATTACAAAGTATAACAATAGCAGCAAAATTCATCAAGATTTCTATCCAAATAATATAATACTAATAAATATTGTGTTGAGCATCTCACCTAACTCAACAAGCATATTAGACAATTTCCTTTACATTCAGTTTTTCTGAAATATTTTAAAATTCAAG
Source organism: Rhinolophus sinicus (assembly GCF_057876585.1). Taxonomy (NCBI): domain Eukaryota; kingdom Metazoa; phylum Chordata; class Mammalia; order Chiroptera; family Rhinolophidae; genus Rhinolophus; species Rhinolophus sinicus. Next base: position 48,316,497 of record NC_142512.1, read on the forward strand.
TCACATGATAAATTACGATAGAAAAAGTATTTAAACATCTTAGCTTACTAATGTAAAATATAATAAATTTACTCATATATAACTTTATTTAAAGGAACTTACCAAACACCCCTAATAGGGATCACCATAAAAATGTCTTTATTCAATTCTAAATTAAAACTCATGCTTTAATTATACCTAAATTTCTACTACTGAAACTATACAGTGAAACATAATAGTCCACTTTAATGAGGATGAACTATCTACTATTTCATCTTGCTGTTTAATTATTCTGTTGGTTTCAGAAGATAAACAATATATTTTCATCCTTTAAAACTACCAACTGTTTAGCCAGACTTCTTACTTTCTTTTACCTTTTAAAGTAATGTATGCTTATGGGAACAAATATATGACATAATTTTGGTAATCCTAGGCAATCCAATCCAGAATCCAAAAGTTGGGAGGTCATGGGGAATAAACTGTGGAATAACGTTCCACAAAGTAGTCTACGGAATTTATTTTTCATTTCACAAAACTTAGGAAATGCATGCCTAAAAGTTCAAAATTAAGCACTGATATTAGAAATTAACTAAACTTAGGAATCATTACAATTTTTAACCTTTAGAAAATACGTAATTGAAGTGTTTTTCTATGGCTAACACAAGTTTTTACTTCACAAGCAAATCAAAGGAACCTAAAAATATAAAATTATAATAACAATTTATCCAGCAAAATTAAAAATCTCATAAAGATGGAATGCAGAATAAACAGCAACAAGGCATAAGAAAGGCATTTAACTTACCTGAACGCTACTTTTTTTGGTCCTGCATTTAATTAGGTAATTCTTCAGTAGGAGTGTTCTGGTCTGTCTCCAAACTCCCACCTCCCTAATTGCAGTAGCCATGTTTTCTGGATCCGTCTATTCAAGTGGAGAGAAAAAAACACACAAACTGGAACCACACAGTCAAGCACATGCCACGTTTAATGGCAAAAACAGACAGATGTTTCAGTCTCAGATTAGACGGAGTTGAGCATTCTCTAAGCTATATCTCCTACCTGGACAAAATGCATGGAAAAGCAATTTGAAGACCTGGAAGGCAAACAGTAGCATGTGAAATAAGAGATAACCAGAATTATAATTATCACCCAACCGTAAGCTTGCTACTTTTTCTCTGCTAAAAACCAACGACAAAGACACAAAAATAAGGATATAAGTTTTTTCTTTTAATTTTTTAAGTTACTTTCATTGCTCCACAGCATACCTGGGGAATGCGTTTAATTGTACAGCTTTGAATAATAATTAGATAAGTTTTAAACACTTAATATTAAAGAATTAATCAAATATTTAACTTTCTTAGATAAAAATTCTTACTAAATCTAATAAATTGCAAGAAAATTGAAAGCCCCACTTAAAATAGACTATAATTTACATAACCCAAAATTCAGTATCAAAAATTCATTTATTAATTTATTAAGAAATTGTGATTGCTACATTAATATGCTAGGAAACCTATTTCACCTTTCTCAAAGCAATAAAAAATGTATATGACCTTTAGAAATAACTGTTAGAGAAAAATCATTTGGAATGTTATCAGTTTTATTTCTGAGAGAAGTGAATTCAGACTATATCCTATAAAATAAATTGAGTCATCCTACCATTTGCAACAACATGGATAGATCTAGAGAATATCATGCTAAGTGAAATAAGTCAGACTGAGAAAGACAAATACCGTATTATCTCACTTATCTATGGAATCTAAAGAACAAAATAAATGAGCAAACAGAAATAGACTCAGAGATATAGAGAAAAAAACAACTGATGGTTGCTAGATGGCAGGGGATGGGTATGCGGGAGAAGGTGAAGGCATTAGAAAGTACAAATTAGTAGTCACAATATAGTCACCAGGATATGAAATACAGTGTGGGGAATATAATCAGTAACGTTGTAAAGATTATGTAGGGTACCAGATAAGTACTGGACTTACCAGGGGGATCATTTCATGAACTGTTTGGATGCCTGACCACGACGCTATACACCTGAGGCTAAAGTAGAATAGCGCTGAATGTCAACTATAATTAAATGTATATGTATACTGACATATATAACTATAATTAAATATAACTATATATATATAGCTATATGGTCACGGAATGTAAAGTACAGCATAGGGAATATAGTCAATGGTATTGTAACAGCTATATACAATGTCAGACGGGTAGTAGATTGGGGGGGTTATCACTTTGTGAGGGGTGTAAATGTCTAACTATTAAGTTGTTTTGTACACCTGAAACTAATAAAATAAATACAAATAAAAAATAAAAATAAATTGAGTCATCCTGATGTTCATAGCTTCCTTGTAAGAGATGTGGTCTGTCACTTCAGCAAGCTTAATTTTCGGAAAGCTTTTAGCTGAAAATGTTCCCTGTCTCCCACAGATGGCTGTTAGAGGTTCTTCTGGTCCTCCCGAGCAAAGCTGATTACCACTCCTTTGTTCCACATCTATATCCAATAAATAAATAAACTGTAATTGTAGTTGACACACTGTGTCATCATTATTTGTTTACATATCTTAATCTTGAACTTGACCATGAGATCCCTGACAAAAAGACTGCCTTATTTATCTTTGTTTCTCTATCACCAATGGTATTATAACCAATTATCACCTTAGTGCAATTTCCTTTATCAAAGCCCTCTAAGAGTCCTTATAGATCAAAGGTCTGCAAACTACAACGGAGGAGGTGGGGACTAAGTCCAGCCTGCTTTGTACAGCCCCTGAGTTAACAGTGTTTTTCATTTTTTAATGGTTGGTATAAAATTTAAAAAAATCAAAGGATGGTATTTTGTGACATGTAAAAATTGTATGAAATTCAGATTTTGTGTCTATAAATAAAGTGTTATTGGAACACAGCCATGCTCATTTGTTTTCCGTATTGTCTGTGACTGCTTTTGTGCTGCAACAGCAGAGTTAAGAAACTGAAACAGAGACCATATGGTCCGAAAAACCTAAAATATTTATAGAAAAAGTCTGCTGACTCCGTTATGGATTAAAGGAAGAAGAGGAAAAGTGGAACATTTAACATTTACTGAGGGATTTATGCACCAAATGTAACGAAAAAAATAGTAAGTCAGACACTGTCACTGACTCTGCAGATAGATAAAACTTAACATAATGTGATAGGAGCAATTGGGGGAAAGAGTTTGGCAAAGAGTAGGATGGAAGTTTCAGGCAGAGAAAAAAAGGAGTGGAAAAGCTAGACACCCAAATATCCTTAACTTGTATAAGGAACAGGGATACTCATGAGATATGACAGAGGCATAGCCAAAGTGAACTGGGGCAAAGGGTGCAGGTGTATGTTCCGATGACACTGTAAAGACAGGCAATGAAAATGGGTTCTGAAATACTATGCATGCAAAATTAGACACCTTTATTTTTGCATCCATATATAGCACCCAATGTGTCTTCTTTTGGCCTTTTCATACCTCAGCGTGATTGTTTAACTGCTTGGCAATTATACTATTTCACTAGTTCATTCACTCCCCAAGCCCAAACCTCCAAAGCTTCCACCCGGAACATCACCCTCGAATTATTATGACCTGATTCCTACTTCACTGAGAAAACTGAAGCTATCAGCAATTTCCAAAATGTCCCATTATCCTTCCTATCCACCTACTTATAGCTGTTCTTTAAGGTAACGTTATACACTTCAACGATGTGCTCTTTTGGCCTAAACTGAAGACTCTGTTTTCATTAGAAAACAGAGCAATAGAATAGCTTTCATTAGAAAGCTGAGCAATAAAAGCTTAAATGGAATATAACTACACTTTTAAGATTTATTTCTTGGAAGAAGAGATTAAGAACATATGGCTGATGACTTGAAAGAAATCCTGCCCAGCTAGGTACATCACTGGCTTCTCAACTAATAAAATAAAAGCACTATAAAATCAAGCCTTTTAACTTAACGGGGTAAATTATATATGCTCTCTTCTCCAGTATTTTAAAATTTACTGAAGATAGTGTAACAATAAAACAAAATACTATGATTTAACCTAAAATATGACTTAACCTAAATTTCATGACAGCATTTCTTGCTAAATGGGAAAATAACAATGCAATGGTACCCATATGGTAATTTATCCAATATCTTTTCTTATATATAACAGGATCCTAAAAGCTTGCCCTTAAAACTGTTTTTTAATACGATTAATTCATACACTAGTAAAGATTCCCATTTAGTAGTATATTACAAAATTATTTCACAAGATCATCCTCTCAATTAATCTCAAAGGCAAAGATTATAAATCGTACTCATTTCGGGACTCTCTTGGCACACTGTTTAGTATCTGGAATATAAAAGACATTTAAACAAACATGGAATGTACTAATAAATTTGCTTTTACCCTGAATGTAAGATTCCCCTATACTAAGCCCCGTTTGAAGGAAAATACATTTAAAGAGCATATACTCAAGGACTAATGCTGGGTCGGAATCTCAGCTCTACCTATTTGCTAGTTGAGATCTGAATAAGTGTCTTAACCTCTTTGCCACCTATTTTCCATATCTGCCCAACTAGACTAACACGTCCAACCTCACAGGGTGGTTGTTATGATTAAAAGAGATAATACTGAGCCTGGCTCATAGCTGGGCGTCCGACATACACTTCTATTCTCCCCTTCTCTTCCTTCAGAACGTCCTCGAAAGGAAGTAAACGTGATTATCTTCATTGTTTAAGATGCGTTTAGCTATTGAGCGATTATCACCGCAAACCGAGATCGACTCCTCCAGCCTACCTGGCTTTCATAACCGCTGAAATATTTTCACGTCGGGAGTCTTTCTGTCTTAGCCATCAGGGTATTTTGCCCCCAAATCGTGTCACGAGATGTGCGCATTTTCACCTCACCCAAAGTCCCTTCAACACGCAGGAAACCCCCCCCCCCCAAGGAATAACGCGAGCTAACGGGACCCAGCTGTTCCGAGCGGAACGGACCCCCACCACATTTCCCCCCATCATAACGATGCCTTGATGATGAAACGACCACGTCCACCCAAACGCAGCCTCGCGGTCGTCACACGGCGCGTCCCGGGCCCCGGGCCGGTCCCCTCGGCATCAACACATCAACACACCAACACCCTGGGAGGAGCAAACAGCATCCCCCACGGGGCACGCGCACCTCCTGCGCCCTGAGGAAGCTCTTCGGATGCTCCGGACCTCACCTGTTCGGCCTCCTTCCGAAGGCGCCCAACCCCTACGCCCCCCGCGCCGCCCCTCTCCCGCCAGTCCCTCTGCGGCCGCCGCTGGCCACCCCGGCTCGGCCCCTTCATCCCCCAAGAGAGGTTTCCCTCCGTGAACCTCAAGCGCCGCTGCCCTGGGCGCCCTCCTCACCTCAGGGCCAGGGCCGGAGCCGCAGCGCCTTCAGGCCGGGACGCGTTCACTGTGCAGAGACCCGGCAGAGGACGACGCTCCGATAAGTCTGTGACGGCGCGGGCTCGCGCGCGCGTCCCCGGTACCGTGCCCCGTGCACCCCAGCGCCGCAAGACTGAAAACGCTCGGGAAGACAAGCGCCCGGCGCCGGAAGCCGAGCGCCGCCTCCAGTCCGACGCACCTGAGGGCGGGGCTCCTACGAGACGGGGCCGCGAACGCGCGCGCTCTCGCCACTCGGCCCCACGCATTGAGGCGCTGGCTGGGGAGGCAGCGCGCCTGTGAGCGGGGAGCCCCGGGGGCGGAGCTTTCCAGGGGGCGGGGCGAGCGGGACCCGCCTAGGCCCGGGTCCCGCGCGCTCCTCGAGCTGCGGTGCCCTGGGAACCAACCCCGCGTCTAGTGGCTCAGCCCAGGGCCCTCGGCGTCTCGAATCTGCCGCCTCCGTGGAGACCTCCCCGCGCTCGCCCCGGAGGCACAGGCAAAAACAACCTTGAAGTCGGGAGCTGGGGCGTGAGTCGGAACCCTGCCTCCTCCGACCTTGGTAATCCTGGCCTGCGGCCCTCCGCTCAGCTGCTTCCCGCGTCCTCACATCTAGTTTTAAGAATCCGTGCTTTTCTGTGTCCCGGCATTTGAACGGTCCTCTCCCAGAACGGCATGTCGAGTCACTCCGCAGTCCCTTCTCCTTTACGCCGCAGCGTCTGGGATGCGTGGCCTCGTTTCCGTGACTGCTGCCTGGGTCCCCCTTCAGACCCCGACCTAGGACTTCTAGACGTTGAGGATGCTTTTAGTTTCTGAAGTGTTCTCAGAACTTCTGGGAAGGTGGCAGATCCTGAATTTTCCAAACGGTCTGAGACAGATGGCATACGTGAGAGCGTTTTTTTTTTTTTTTTTTTTTTTTTTTTTAAGTTTATTGGGGTGACAATTGTTAGTAAAGTTACATAGATTTCATGTGTACAATTCTGTATTACATCATCTATAAATCCCATTGTGTGTTCAACCCCCAGAGTCAGTTCTCCTTCAATCACCATATATTTGATCCCCTTACCCTCATCTACCACCCTCCCTGACCCCCCCTTACCCTCTTGTAACCACTAAACTATTGTCTGTGTGTATGAGTTTTTGTTTCTCATTTGTTTGTCTTGTTCTTTTGTTGTTGGTTCATATACCACATTATCAGTGAAATCATATGGTTCTCTGCTTTTTCTGTCTGACTTACTGAGAGATTCTATACCACATTTATTTTTGCCAAAAATATAAACTGGTATTTTGAATTTTATTACCGAAAGTGACCTAAATGGGGGTCAAAACTTACTGTAAAGAAAAGAAAAGCTCACAACACTAGCATCACAGATTTTCCTCTCCAGATTTCTGTATGGTCACATTTCTTTGGGAGAGTTAACTACTTATTTTTTAATTTTGTCAATTCTGTGTACATCGTGTACTTCTGCTTAAATTTAAGCCAAATCTGCCTAACAGTCACAATACTAAGTTCTACAAAAAAAAAAAAAAAAAAAAAAATCAAGGAATCAAGTTTTATTTATACTACCAAATATGGATTAAGTAGGAAATTCAAGAGGTTTAGCAGAATCCATGATTAAAAATCTGGCACTGGGAGTTGGAGGAAGGGAAATAGACTGTCCTAGAAAGTCAACTGCAAAACCAAAGAAGGCAGGTGAAAACTATTCATGATACATTTTTTTTCTCTTTGAAATATCTAAAACATTTTAGTTACAAATTCAGAAGAATGCATTCTTAATAGCATAGAACTTGTGGAAAGTAAATACTTGGAGGACAAAGATAAGCCTGGTAAAAATGTGTTCCTGAAATACACACTCAGCCTAACTCTCCAATTATACGTCTGACTGGTAGCCTTCACCTGCTTTAACTTCAGAAGTTTACTCATCATTTCTACCACCATTCAAGGCACGTGTTTCTTGAGTTTCTTATCCTTGTGATGTTCTCTGCCATTCACTCTCTCTGCTTATGCTTCCACTCTTGCTTCAAGGTAACATGACCAAAACCCAATTATTCTGTAAAACTCATCCCCCAGACAAAATGATCTCACTTTCCTCTCAACTGCACACATGCTACCATCTTGTTCATACCGTTTGACTTACGTACTGTCTCTTCAATCAAATTGTAAGTAGCATGGGATTAAGATCTTTTCCCTTTTTTTTTTTTAAAGATTTTATTGGGGGAGGGGAACAGGACTTTATTGGGGAACAGTGTGTATTTCCAGGCCTTTTTTTTTTTTTCCAAGTCAAGTTGTTGTCCTTTCAATCTTAGTTGTGGAGGGTGCTGTTCAGCTTCAAGTTGTTGTCCTTTCAGTCTTAGTTGTGGAGGGCGCAGCTCAGCTCCAGGTCCAGTTGCTGTTTTTTTCCTAGTTGCAGGGGGCACAGCCCACCATCCCTTGCGGGAGTCGAGGAATCGAACTGGCAACCTTGTGGTTGAGAGGATGCGCTCCAACCAACTGAGCCATCTGGGAGGCAGCTCAGCTCAAGGTGCCGTGTTCAATCTTAGTTGCAGGGGGCGGAGCCCACCATCCCTTGTGGGACTTGAGGAATTGAACTGGCAACCTTGTGGTTGAGAGCCCACTGGCCCATGTGGGAATCGAACTGGCAGCCTTCAGAGTTAGGAGCGTGGAGCTCTAACCGCTTGAGCCACTGGGTCGGCCCCAAGATCTTTTTCTTATACCAATTTAAATTTCCAGATCCTATGCATCATAGTGTGCAGTCAATGTTGTTGATAGTTCTGATGAGAAAATAATTGTACAAGACTACACAAATATTGTTGTCATTATTATCCCCACAAAATGTCCACTCACTCAACAAAATCTACATAGAAAAAGAAAGGGAAGATACTAAGTTCTTATGGAATGGGTAACAAAATTATAATGATAATATGGTTGTGGGAATAACATAACCGAGAGAATACTAAAAAAAAACGTTTTAATAAAAAGACTGCATAGAATAATGTATTGGCCATGACATATTTTACTGTGTCTTTGAGCAGGATGCTTATCAGATTGCATGTGCTTTATAGACAATTTAGCCACATAATCTCACTCTAAATTTCCATAGTTACCAGGTCCCGGTATTAAACAAGCATCGGCAGGGAAGATATTACCTTCCGAGCATCTGTATCTAGAAAATAGCAAACAAGCTATACTGCTTGGTTGTCATGGTGGCAACCCAAATCCCCTATCTCATTAATAGATTCTCAGACATATAAATCACATGGGAATACATAAACCATAGAAGTCATAGATGAGATTTAACAAGTTACCTAGCTGAACCAAATTAACAGTGACCCAGAATTCTGACAGTGTTTAATGCAGAGAAAGAGAATTAGACTTGCTACCCTAAACACCAGCCTACACCATAACCTCTTGCTGGTAAACAATGGATTCTACCTGTGTTGATTTTTTTACTTGCTAGAGATCAAAGCCTTATTTAATTGATTTCTAATGTTATTTTAGCCAAAACTAAAAGCAAAATTTCTAAATTGTTAGGGCAATTTTTTTCTGATGTCGTATCAGTACATTATTTTGCATGATTATCAATACATTGAAAATTCCATATACCATTTTTAAAAATCTATTACTATTAAATACTATTATTATTTGTTTTTAAACTTTTGCCATTTCAACAAGCTAAAAAAAAAAGTGCCAACAGAGTGATGTGGTTTCTAAAGCCAGGGTTCAAATTAGGTATAATTTCAAAAAAGAAAATATTAGGTATAATTTCAAAGAATTTCAAATTGGTGACTTTTTCTAGAACAAGGCAAGACAAGAAACACAGCATTGACTGAAAGAAAAAGAGTCTTGAATCTTTAACAATAGCATTCCAAACTACCATCTCAAATGTGGCTAAGATTGTTATTAAATTGCCTAGGGAAATGATTAATTAATCATTGATGGAGGGTTGGAGAAGGGAATGACTTCTGAAAGTAGTTTTAGTTTGTTTGGCTTATATTACTATGTAGTACTGTTATCTTTATTACATTGAAAAGAATTCCAAGTATTATATTTTGTCTTTCTGTTTCTACAAACAGAAAATTAGTCAAGGAGGTTGAAGAATATCTTGCCAAATCTGATGTTTAAAAACTCAACCAACGAACAAGTATATATTGAGTGCCTGGTATTCTTGCTTAGCAAGAATCCAAACTCTGCAGCTGAACAAAAAGGTAAAGAAATCAACAATTATTCTGAGAGAAAAAAAAATTGAAGAGCATCAAATGGAAGATAATATTTGTTCCACATTTCACTGTTAAACTATGTGGTGCAAACTATAAAGGAATATAGAGAAATCATCTGGAGGTAGATTCAAAAGGAAAAGGGGGGAGATTGGTTTAACCACAGTGGAGAATATGTCAGAGGGCCGAAAAAAATAAGCTTGCATGGGTTTTTATAAACACAAAATTATCAATTTACTTAAGATATAATGCAAAGGCTAAAAAAGAGACTTAGCTCTATTTGTGTGCTCTTTCCCTCCTCAGTAAGGAAAATAGACTAAAGTGGTAAAGGTGAAACAACATAGAAAGAACTGAAACTTGAGATAGGTGAAAAGACAGTAAGCAAATACCTATCTGTTTCAAATAAGTTCATGTGTCCAGGCACAAATTACATCCCACAGCTGTTTACAGGTAACCTAAGACCCATTGCTATTAAGTCCAGAGAAACTGTGAAAAATGAAAAATGATAGATTACCCCCTTTTTAAAAATGTTTAAAAGGTAGACACTAAAAATTTTAGAAAAGTAAAATTCCACAATATATTTAATTAAATATATCTTACGAACATTTAGAAGAGAGTTTGGTGGTCCATAAGAACCACTAATTTAAGATAAGTCTTATTATACTTTACACTTCCGTTTCATTTGATCTTTGAGTTAAAATGGGAATTGTATAGTCATGATATAAATTAATTTCAGCAAAGCATTTAATCCAATCTTTCATGATATTTGTGGATAAGACTCTAAAACAAAAGCTTGATATAGTTATAATTAGGTAAGCTCAAAATTAGTTGGATAATTGTAACCAAATTTCTGTTCATCATTTTTCATAAATTTTATAGGTTAAGACATAGCGATCATTCTGGTGAAATCAGAGGATGAAACAAAACCTATATATCACAGAAAATATGACTAACAGAATCAGGAAACAAAATTATATTAACTTTGAACTCTGAGCTAAAATGTAAAGATAAAATTTAACGGAAATATATGAAAATCCCTACATTTGTTCAAATTGAAACATAAACTGCAAAAGTACAAAATAGGATAGATTCTGGTTTAGCCATGTAGAAAACACCCAGAGGTTTTAGTGTCTGCCAAGATCAATGTGAGTTAATAATATATATCTGGTAGCTTGTAGTGATACCTCTAACACTTCCATTTGAAAACACTGTGCCCACAAGCACCTGCCCTTTCCTTTCATTTGGGGGATCCCCTTGCCAGTATTCTTCTTAGAATTCACTGTTCCTCTGGAATAGGCAGAATAATGAGCCTGGTCCACAGAAAGATGTCCATATCCTGATCCCTCTGAATACATTACCTTACATGGAAAAAGGAGTAAGTTTGCTAATCAACTGACCTTAAAATAGGGAGATTATCCTGGATTACCTGGGTGGGCCCAATGAAATCACAAGGGTCCTTAAAAGTAGAAAAGGGGAGCAGAAAAGAAGGTCAGTCGTGTGAGGACTCAACCTACCATTGGTGGCTATGAAGATGGAGGAAGGAATGCAGGTGGCTTCTAGAAGCTGGAAAAAGCAAGCAGATTCTCCCCTAGAATCTCCAGAAACAAATGCAACCCTGCCACACCTTGATTTTATCCCAGAGAGAACTGTGTCTTGGACTTCTAACCTATAAAACCATAAGACAATAAGTTTGTGTTGTTTTAAGTCACTAAGATTGTGGTAATTTGTTAGAGCAGCAATAGAAAAATAATACACCTCGTACAACTTAGTTTCATTCTCTGCAATGTAGCCGTTATTATTTAGCATCCATATGTCCTTTATTTTCTTCTCTTGCTTGAGGTAAGCAACATAATGCTGTAGAAAGGACCATGAACTATTATATATTGTGGATTCAGAAACTTAATAACTGATGTGACTCCATAACCACATATGCACAGTTAGCCTCTAGTATAGTCACCGGTTTTCTAATTTGTGAAATAGAATTGAAAAATACCTACCTTCTTTGACTCCTGGGTTGCTTCACGGAGTTTTTGAGATGAGGTGTGTGAAAAAATAAAAGCCAACTATTAAGGACATAATACGTGCCGCACATTATTCTGTATGCTTTACACGTAGCCTTTTATTTAATCTTTACAATGGCAGTGTGAGCTGTGTACTATTTTTCCTCCACTGAAGTAGAGAGAAGTTAAGTACTCTGAAAATTATAAAGCACCAGAGATCACAAATAAATGGACATCATGTAGGGAATAGATATACAATGAAGGGGAAAAACAGGTTTTTTTCTACCTGTAATTTTCCTGAAAATATTTTTTTTTCATTTAAGCTTACTGATATATCAACTTGCAGCATTTGTTTCTTGCTCATTTCCATCACAGTTATTCTATTCATGAATCGGTCCATTCGTTCTGTAAATAATATTTTTGGGGTACCTGTTATATGTCAGGTACTATCCTAAGCATTAGGGATAAAATAGTAAATAAAACAGACATGGTACCAGCTGTTAAGGAGTTTAAACTATAATGAGGGCTATAGATTAAAAACAAAACAAAAAAAACCCAAAGTTACAATGGAGTGTGGTCTGTAGCATCCTGGGGATAGCAGCTGGCAGGAGGACATAAGTGATTCATCCAATGCAGACCTGAAAGGTCAAGGAACATTGTCCAGAGGAAGTCATATCTATATTAAGATCTGAAGGCTAAGTAGGAGTTAGGTGAAAAGGAAGTAGAGAATATTCTGGTAGAATACTGTTATCTTAAGTATTTCAGCCTCTTCCTCATTCGCACTGACTTTCCTTTTCTCAACTCCTTCTAAAAACTCAAATAGATCCTGCTTTAAGGTTCATCTCAAAATACAATTTGATGTTTAGTCCCTGATGTGAAATTTTAAAATGTTTCATATTTAATAAACCCTTTGTCTATAATCCATCTTATCTGATCCTGCATTCTCTTAATCCAATGATCAAGCAATGTTGTGTTAGACTATTTCCCTATCCAGTTAGAACATGGCCCACTTTTATTAGTTAATCATAATGTAAGTAGCAAGTGAAAGATAAATGTTTCCTGGAGGATTTCATTCCTGTGATAACCTTCTTTAACCACTAGGTGACACTGGTTTACCTGAGAGACAAAAATACAGATTTCGTTTTTCTTCCTGGAAACTAGTGAAAGTAACCAATCAGAGGATCAAGACATTGAGAAGAAGGAACTGCCCAAACTAAATTTTAAGTGATCTGGTTCTTAAATTTAACTTTAAAAAATAAAGCCAACATCTTCCTTTCCTTGTGGATACACAGGACATCAAGAAATTTAAAATTACGTTACCTTTACATGCCTGCCCATCTTGTACCACCCCATCCCTACCCTAGCTTTATTTTCATTTCTTTTATTTTTATGGTCTAATAATACTATCATTCTAACCTAGTGAATTGGACTACTTGTTGTCCCCTATTTATGCCCTCAACCCGCCCATCTCCTTATCTAAGCTTACGCTTTTCCCTCAAATTGGAAGACCCACCCTCTCTCCTAATACTTCCCCCTCCACTATTACTTTTAGAAATTACACTTATTCTTCAAGACACATTTGAACACCTCTTCCATGAATTTTTTTCTATTACTACCACAAGAAAATGCCTTCCTTTGATTCCTTTTTCGTTATTTTAACAAGCTTGGTATTTTGTTTAATAATACATGTAGCATGCATTGTTCTAGATCTATATGCATCTCTATCGCACTTAAAGACCTTCTTCCTTATGATTATATATGAAGATTTCTTAATCCCTGTACTAAGTAGTGTGCCTGGAGTGCAAAGACTACCTTAGTTATCTTTACATTTCCTAAAATATTTAGCACAATATTATTTATTGAGTGTATTTAAATGGTAATATCCATAAGAATATTGCCAAAACTCTAAGAATAAAAACTGAGACGATGGTTCTTAGTGATAATCTCTTGAATAATTTGGATGAAATTCATTAGCAAAACCTGTGGAACCAAATCATCTTTCTACCTAGAAATGAGAGTCATGGCATAAGACTCCCACCTCCTCCAAATTTGTAGAAATGATGAGTAGAGTATTATCTATTTTAAAATATAAAGCTGAGTTCAAAACTGAAAAAGCAAGCTTCAGATACCAGACATGAAGAAGACATTGAAAGTCAAAGTAGTCAGGGCCAGGAACAGAGATTTTAACCCCATGCAAGACCAAGAAATGTGGCCATAGGGCCACTTAATGAGGAGCTAAAACTGAAGTTCCTGTATAAGTTAGGATCCTAAAGAGGTTTCCACTTTTTAAAGGCTAAGAAAGTTGCCAATCTTATCTTCCACCCAGTAGTCTAGATTGGGTAGAGGTGGAGGATAATGATTCCCATGAAAACTGAAAGTTCCCATTTTACATTATCACCTACAAACAGAATCCCAAGCTTAGAAACAGAAAACTGCCAAGCCTCTAGAAAAGCAAATATAAAAATCCTTGATAAGGACCCTTGCACAACTGAGGGTACAAAATGATCGCACAGGATAGACAATCTTCACTGAAGATGAGCTCTCAAAATTTGCACACTACACAAGGGAACAATCCACCACAAGGGAGAGTCAGCAGATACATCAAACAGAAAAAAATTCGTGCCCAAATAACTTTAGTTACAGTTAATAAAACAACCTGAAATGACTACAAATGAATAAAATGGTTAAGTATATAAAAGAAAATATAAAATACAAATAAAATGAAAAAACAAGATGAAAAATAGAAATATTTGAAAAAGAATAGGACTTTATTGATTCATTAATTCTTTTAACAAATATTTACTGAACATCTACAAAGTTCTAACACTATTTTAGGTGCTAGAGATAAAATAGTGAAGACATACAAATTCCCTACTATGTATTTGGGGGAATTTGAATATCACAGAGCTTATATTCTATTAAAAAAAAACCTCAACAGATGGGTTAAACAGATGGACTAGAAAAAGCAGAAGAGATGATTAGTAAACTGGGAAATAAATCTGAGGAAATTACCCAGGGGATTTTTTAAAATGGAGAATATAAAAGCAAAGTTAAGAGATATGTAGGACAGAATAAGAAATCCAACATAGGGGTGGCCAGCTGGCTCAGTTGGTTAGAGCGCAGTGCTCCTAACACCAAGGTCACTGGTTCGATTCCCACATGGGCCAGTGAACTGTGCCCTCCACAACTACATTGAAAACAACGACTAGACTTGGAGCTGAGCTGCACCTTCCACAACTAGATTGAAAATAAGGACTTCACTTGGAGCTGATGGGTCCTGGAAAAACACACTGTTCCCCAATAAAAAAAAATTTTTTTTAAAGAAATCCAACACAAATCTAATAGAAGTTCCAAGAGATAATGAAGGGGAGGCACTATTCGAAGAGAAAATTGCAGAGAATTCCTCAGAAACAAAGAATAACATGATCCATGGAATAATGCGAGTCCTTCACAGGATGAATTTTTTAAAAGTCAGTATCTGGGCACTTCTAGGTGAAACTGAAGAGAACCAAAGATAAGGGAAAAAACCATTAACAGCAAAGCTGTTAAAAAAAGGAGAAGAAAAAAATGGAAAGAAATAAAAAGAATACCTACAAAGTGCCTGGACTGACAAAAGAAATCTCATTGGTAAAAATAAGATTGAAATAACATTTTTTAAATGTAAGTAAATTAGTATTTACCCTCAAACTTTTTAGATACACACACACACACACACACACACACACACACACACACAGTTTCTATTTTCTGAACCATTTGAGAGTAAGTTGCATACATTATACCTCTTTACCCCTAAATACTGTGATGTATATTATCTAACAGCAGGGTGGTCTCCTACACATACATAAATAATTATTATTTTGCTTGCTTGTAAGAACATAAGCCCCTAGGGGCACGAGCTACTTTTTTGTTGGTACCTGCACTATCCCCAAAGGCTAGAATAGTTACCTGTCATTTATAGAACATAGATAGGCAAACTTTTTCTGCAAAGGGTTAGAGACATATATTGTAGTCTTTGCAGGCCAAGAGGCAAAATCGGGGGTATTATATATAACGAGAGAAAACAAATTCTACAACATTTTAATTGCTATACTTTAAAATATAATACTAATAACTGAATGCGATTTTTTTGGTAATACTGCAGAGCTGGATTAGGAAGGAGGCAAAGGGTTTGGCCAACAGAGATCAGTGAAGCAGAGACAAAACTGGGAACAAAACAGACAGCAGCTGTTGCTGGCAGCCCCACCCACATCTCCAATCCTGATGGGGTTCTCAAGTGTTCCGCTGTGCTCAAAGAACTAACAGGACTGCAGGATGCTTTCAGGCAGTGGGAGTCTGGTGAGGGAGGATTTAGGAAAGATAAAATATGTCGATGAGTAGGGAGGAGGTAAAGGGCAAGAAGGTTAAACGGGGATTCTATAGTAATCAGTTACCTCTGCTGCTGTAGCAGGAAAGCAGCCCATCCACAGTCTGTAATGAGCATGGCTGTGGTCCAATCAGACTTTATTTATGGACACCAATATGTGAATTTTGTTCAATTTTCACATGCCACAAAATATGATTTTTCTTTTTCTTTTAAATCACTAAAGTGTAAATATCATTCTTAGCTACTGGGCCATACACAACGGAATTTGGGCTGGATTTGGCCCTTGTAATAGATACTCAAATGGAAGGAATAACGGAAGTGTTAAAGGAAAACAAATTTTAATGGTGAAATCCTGAGTCACATACAAATACAAAATGAACATATGTGGAAGATTTTATTTAACTCATTAAGTAATGGAGGGATCAATAAGATGTTACAACTGGTTCAAAGAATTCAAGCAATGCACACATACATACACACAATCAAGATTGTGGAAGTGAATTTACTCAAGGATGCAAAATTGGTCAAGATCCACAGGCAATGACCATTTCTATTCCTCGGGATGAAATTCATTTGTATTTCTAGAGACAAGAATCATGTGCATGGTCCTAACTTTTCTGCAATTTACAGAATTGTAAAGCAGTTCAAAGGCAACAAGAGGCACTGGACCTACATTCACAGCAACATCAGGGAAACTAAGACCACTTGCCCATTAAAAAATCCAGCATGATGAAATCCTGAGCATGTACTGGTTTCAAAATCGTGTTTATACCTTGTGCTGCTTTGTAGGGAATGCTAAAAATGTATATCCAGTTTGTTTATAAAATATAACATTTTAATAATATGGTAGGCACAGTAACATATTCCAACCTCTCCTTCCCAAGAAAACTGCCTATAGCCTAGAGGACTTTGTGTAGCAACGGGGCGGGGGGGGGGGGGGGGGTAAAGTGGCTTTCAAAATGTAGATTCAAATCACAGTTCCAAGACATATGGGCTGTGCTGTCTTGGGGAAATAAATTAACATGTCTGTTTCTTCACCTGTTAAATGGAAATAACAACAGTATTTCATAGGGTTGTTACGAGAATTAAATGATATACAAGTGGCATACGTAGCATACAGCCTGACACAGAGTAATCACACAAAGTGGTTATTATTTTTCTTTTAGATCGGGGCTTGATAACTTCTAATTTGTCTAAGACACATCGTTTTGGGCAGTCTTGATTAAGCTGTGAGTTACTATTTTATGGCATGTTTGTATATTATTAGAGAAAGTTTCTTTTTCTGGGGGAATATCAATATACTTAATTCTCTAGCTCCTGGCTGCCCTGTAGTGATGTGGAATTGCTGTAGCTCTCCTGAGCTACCTTTCTATCAGAGGTATATCTGTCAACAGAAAGAGGAGAAACACCACCTGATTTGCAATAGGAATCAAAGTGTTCTTTGAGTTAGACACAAGTCTTTCTAAACGTCTCCAATGAAACTGTGTGAATATTATTTTCCAGCATGCATTCAACTGTATTAGATCCTAATATAAGGAAATATCCTTTTCCTATATGACTATTTAAAAAACTGGCATTTTCCACACTACAATGTGCACAGAGGAAGTATTAAATTTAAAACTAATTTTATTCCAAGTAAATGATACACACCTAATTACATATTGTCTGTTCATTTTAAAGAGCATTAGACATTTAAGAAATTAGAATTGCCAAACCTGCATTTCTAAATTAAACAAAACAAGCATCACTGAAATTACTTTCTTTAGAACCACAAGAGTTTTTTTTGTTTGTTTTTGTTTTCCTGAAATAGAACATTTTTCTATATGAAGAACTGGCAGTTTTATTCTATACCCTACCCACTCATCACTCTGCTGAAATTATCATTCCAATTCCTCAACTCAGTGGTTTGCTGGTTTGTTTTTTTCTTCTTTTTTTCTATTTATGGCAGATGAAAACCAACATAGATGCTATAAAAATAACCTTAAGATGCAAACTCAATGACCATGCCTTCTGGGCTGAGAGCATTTCTGTCTGGGTTTTCTGTAAAACAAATGTCTATTAAGATTAACTTTTGAAATATCTTTTCTTTGACATTGGATTGTCCTCTTCTGCCACTTGGTCAGCACAGGTGAATTTAATTTTCTCTTTTCTTCCATTATCAACTCTGCAGGCATCTCTCCCATGGAAAATCCAATCAGCTTTAAGAGGACCGAACTGCCCTTGAAATGCTAAAATGAGGAAAACAGCTTGAGAATGTTGTGAGGCAAGACACACTGACGTGAAAGATATTTTCATTTCCACTCACTTGGTGCCAACTCAGGGCAAAGTTAGGAAAACAGTGCTTGATGTGCTGTAAAGTAATACTGAATGGAACAGGTGAGTTCGGAATGGAGTAAGAATGGAAAAGTGAGTCAGAGAAAGTCACAACACTGTAAATGTATCCTCGAGATAACTGTCAGTGGCAATAATTGGCAAATTTCTGTTACTATTTAATAGTACATTAACTTATGCTAAAAATATTTGCATTCTCCGCAGAGCACAGTATGCTGTTCTCAGTATAAAAATAGATGGGAAAATGGAATTTAGTCCTTAATTCCATTCTATCTCTTAAGTCACTGATTTCTGTTGCAACCTGAAGAAGAAAAATGATTGTACATGAAACATG
This sequence comes from Rhinolophus sinicus, assembly GCF_057876585.1. Taxonomy (NCBI): domain Eukaryota; kingdom Metazoa; phylum Chordata; class Mammalia; order Chiroptera; family Rhinolophidae; genus Rhinolophus; species Rhinolophus sinicus. The sequence continues at coordinate 48,335,119 of NC_142512.1, forward strand.
TAACACTTTCTGGTGCCGTAGTGGGGAAAAGAGAGTGTTCTGATAGTAAGGCTTTATTTAAAAGCATGATAAAAAGTTACTGAGAGAATATAGTTTCTGTTTCTATAGCAATTTTTCTGTATTAACTATTTCTATTTTCTAACAAAAGTGACAGCTTTTTTTTTTTTTTTTTTGCAAAATAGCTGACGGCTTTAAATTGAAAAGAGCCTAGTATATCCTAGGTCTTTGATTGTTGATCCTATTAATAAATGGCTTCTTAGCTTTTCCTTTCCATAGGTGTAAAAATGGAGACAATAAAATGATGGAAAGTTTTGAAATTTTTCTTACGTGTTTGTTTACTTTGTTTTGGGATTCCTGAGTGGACATTTTTATCTCTATGAAATATTACTTACACTGGGAATTTCAAAATATAATGGTACATCCATGAAGCCATGCCATGGAAGCAAAATCTATTTTGAATAAAACTTTAAAAGAATGAGCTTCACAAAACTTATACATATATAGATAGATACATAGATAGATGATAGGTAGATAATAGATAGATAGATACATAGATAGATAGGTGTGAGAGAGAGAGAGAGAGAGAGAGAGAGAGAGAGAGAGAGAGAGAGAGAGAGAGAAATAGATGATAGATCTTTAAAAAAATTGAATGTGCTTTTGAGGATATAGAGTTCCTTATACAAGTATACCGTTGGACTAATATATATTGGTAACACCTTTGTGGAAAGTAATTTATCAATATGTATCAATAACTTTTAAAATATTTGTATTAGTCTGCTCAGGCTGCCATAACAAAATACTGTAGACTCGGTGACTTAACAGAAATTTCTCTCTCAGTTCTGGAGGCTGGGAAATCCAAGCTCAAAGCACCAGCATAGTCAGTTTCTCCTGAGAGCTCTCTTCCTGGCTTGTAGAATGCCACCATCTCTGTATGTGTTCATGTAGTGCAGAGAGAGAGAGAGATTTCTCTCACTTATAAGGCAGTAATCCTATGGAATTAGACCCCACCTTATGGCCTCATTTAACCTTAATTACCTCCCAAAGGCTCCATCTCCAGATACAGTCACATTGGGACTAGAGCTTCAACTTGCGAATTTTAGAGGGGTACAATGCAGTCCATAACAATGCTATTCCCCGTTGACCCCGTAATGCAACTTCTAGGAACCTATCCTGTGTTGTGGTATGAGGTGGCAGTGCAGAGTGGGGAGTCGTAATGTAGGGAAGGTAGCCCTAGATGAAGGCTTAAAAATATTCATTTTTTAAGATTGTATTTTATATCATAAACTATAATTAGGTAAAGAAAACACTATGTTCAAAAAATATTAATAGTTGAGTGTGTTCTGGTCCAACAGAAGGCAGAAAATTATTAATAAACAATCAATAAAAGTGCTTTTCTGAAGCTTTTCTAACGATGGGAAAACTTGTGTTATATTTTAAAATATAGGATGGAAAGTTAGTTATGTACTATGATATCAACTATGTAAAATAGATGTATCAATGCATAGAGAAAATCATTAAGGAATATATAACAAAATATTAACAGTGAGTATGTCTGGGCAGCAGGATTATACCTGATTTATTTTTCAGATTTTCTATGATAAGCATGTATTATGTTGATAATATAAAAAATCTTTTTCAAAGTAAACAAACATGGAAATGCAGCGTAAAGCAAAGACAGGAGAGCTAAATGTGTATTATAACCCACCAACTATCTTAATAAGAGTAATTAAATAATTTTACAATAAAATCTTATGTAAATAACTTAGGACTTTATTTTTACTTCTTTTTCCTGTAAATCCAAAAGGGGCATTAGATTCTTATTCCACCCACGTTTACATGTTGCAGGTAGGAAAATAAGAACTTCTATTTCTGATTATTCCCTAATATTGGATTATTTAAATCACAATCTGTAAATCTAATTTATTTTTCTCTCAGATGAGGCTATTGAGTGGAACACACAAACAACCATTTTTGTTTTGTATCTAACATTTTATATCTTGCCTTATTTTCAAGTGAGAGATCGTCAAAATTTCTAAACACAGTTAAATTTCAGGCTTCACTGAAATTAAATATGAACCTGGTCTTACTCTGCTGAAGAAAGCTCTTTTCTGCTCCATCTCCTTAAGTCTGATGGGAGTGTTTGCTTATTTCCCTCACCAGTAATTTATAGTCTCTATTTACTTACTGTTATTATTGTTATTTTGGTCATGCCAATCTAAAGAAGTAGATCAGTGGGTTTCCAGGACTTTCCCACTGTTGAAAGTATGTGAGATGAAACTATGTTGATTACTAGTATTGGCATTTTAGTAACCTAAGTAGCTAAGGAAAAACAACTCTAACAAATTGATTTGTGTGTGTGTGTGTGTATGTGCACGCACGCGATCCTTTTTTATTTATTTATTTAAATATTATAGTGCTCAGATTAGCTATCTGTTGGATTAAATGTCAGGCATAGCTTTACTAAATCAGTGTTCAAGTCTGTAATTGATGTAATCTCTTTCATAATATATCCTTAAGGCAAAGGAATACTTTGAATTAAAAAGAGAATGTCAGTTGATGAGTATGTCTTTTCAGAGAATGTCTCCTTGAAGATATATTGAATCAGCTTGGTGAAGCCTTACAGTTAGAGAACATATTGGTAATTTAAAAATAAACATGCCATTTGTGTAATTAAGCAACGTGAGTTTGTCACATTTGCCCTAATGGGAGAAAATAGGTTTTCTGATACCAACATAATCTCTGATCTTATCCTGATCTATGATCTTAGGGAATTTTCCTAACTGATGTTTGCTTCTGTTCATTTGTATCTTAAAGGGGTAATTCATTAAGTATAACATACTTAAAGATAATTTTAACATGCTAGGTTTATTTTTTGTTTGTTTATTTTAATAATACTCTAGAGAAAGTCCTAGTTTCTCTCTTCTTCCCTGAGCCTGCCAACAACCAGCTTTATGATTTGGGGCAAATTTTTAACCTTGGATTCTTTTGTTTATAAAATATGAAGTTTGATCTGCAGTGTTTGATCCAGACCTACTATTCTGTGATTATTTGCTTTATTTAAAGATCATATTTTATTTTCCAAAAATAAAAGATCTTATATATATTAAGCTGATCTTTTATTCCTATGTATAGAGTGCTAAAATCTATGAAGTTGGAATAAAATTGTCAGGAAAACACTAAAATAACAAGATAAATAATTTGAAATGGACAAACAGTACTGAGTGTCCTATTTAGAACATCCTTCTGGGTTAGCTCTACCTTTCATTGTTTTTGAGCTATTTTATAACTCCATAAGATGTAAAATATTAATAGTAATTCCAGTACTTCTTGTCCATAGATATGCAAACTATGTCCACTGAAATGCAACTGATTATTGCCTTTGGATATTAACCTGTTGCATATTTATTTGTAAATTTATTTCTGCAATCCTAATTGCCTACATATGTGGTAGTTCTTTGAGATCTCTTTTGAATCATTTATAACATCTTATTTGTTTCCTCATTAATTAATAAGTAAAATAAAATCTTGGACATGTATTCATTTTATATTTGTACTAGGATCATGATTTTTTTCCTATAATTCCTTTTTTTAAAAAATTTATTTGGGTGACAATTGTTAGTAAAATTACATACATTTCAGGTGTACAATTCTGTATTACATCATCTATAAGTCCCATTGTGTGTTCACCACCCAGAGTCAGTTCTCCTTCCATCACCATATGTTTGCTCCCCCTTACCCTCATCTTCCACCCCCCACCCAGGATCATGATTTTAACTTTAAAAAATTGTCCTTTAATTTACCTAACTCATTAGATTACTGAGAGGATAGAAAAAGATGACGCATGGGAAGCTCTTGGCAACCTGTCTGAGACATAATGATGATGATTCATATTTAGTCCACTGATCAAGTGAGTTTTGATTCTAGTTCACAAGTGTCTTCACAGCTAATTGGTAAGAATTCAAAATAACACAAAGGTTAGCTGAGATAGTTTGAAGATAATTAAGACTACAGTATGCTTGAGAGGAGGACTTACGTATCATTAAACTACATATATTTTGGTAAAAATGTTGAAATATCCATATCTCACTTAAAATCATGCCTTGATTTCATATTACTTTCAAAATTTGTGAAGTGGCTAGCAGAGATTTAGTTAACGCCTGAAGTGTCTAGAGATGCAGAGGCTCAAGAAAACCACCTGGAAAAACAAGTAGTAGAATTTGAAGGGAACCAACTTCTCACTGCTCACAGTTCTGCCACTTACAAAAGTTACCCACGTGCTAATTAGTTAACAAAATAGCCTTTGTCCCCGTGGGGGAAAATACAAGATGGAATGGTAAATAAAAGAATGAAAATAAGGGAGTCAAAATAACATCCAACTGCCCTTTATTTTTTTCTCCTCCTGGCCTATATTACCACCAAAATAGTCTTTGCAATGAAGAGAAGTGAAGCATATTTTATTTCGGTATGTATTTCTAAGTTACTCCACTGAATAAAGAAACCTGAGCTGGTTATGGTTAAAGGTACAGTTTGAATAAATAGGAAGGAATCCTGATTAAGACTTATTACACACTGGAACAGGTTTTATAAGAATAAAAATGGCCTTCATCAATATATATTAAGTAGAGTGAACAGAAGATTAAGTGAGAAGAGTTGAAGGGGCAGGAAAAATGTCCTCAAAGAATTTTTCTCTCTCCTTAAATACTCCCTATGTGTCAGGTACTATTTTAGCCAGAAAATTCTCTGGCCTCATGAAGCTTACCTTGGTAGGGAGCAGGTAACAGGAGAGACAATCAGTGAGTAAAATGAAATAAATTATATTAGAAAGTAATAGGTGCTATGGAGAAAAATAAAACAGCAAGAAGGGAAAGGACTGAGAGCTGTATGGTATAAATAGCTTGGTCGGAGAAGGTCACTTTGACGGGATATTGGAGCAAAGATTTAAAAAAGAGAAGGAGCGAGCACTACGGATGTGGTGTGGGATGGGCGAGGGGAGACTGTTTCAGGTAGAAGACCCTGAGGCAGGTAAACAGCTGATGTCCTTGGGGAATAACAAGGAGGCCAGCTGGCCTCAGCAGAAAGAGCAGAATGAGAATGGTGAAGGTCAAGGAGGGAACCGGGAGCGAGTGTGAAAGGAGAGGGCCCAGTGAGCCAGTGTAAGCTCTTGGGCTTTCACTCTCAGAGAGACTGGGGTAAGTGTTAAAAATTCTCTTTATGGAGAATTGAAAAAAATAAAACGATATGACCTGACTTCCTTCTTAAAAGGATCACTAGGGAAAAAAAGTCAGCAACTTCAATCAATAATGAAAGGGTCAACAAGAAATAAGAGTCTCCAGAGAAAAACCAGAAAGGCTCTAAACGACTCCTATGACTCTTTTGCTCAGTGCCCTACTTCCAAAAAGCCATATTGAAAAATTTCCTCCCCAAATCTCAAGACAGCCAAGTTGAGTTTATTCATTCACTTTTTCTCTTTGAACTGAGGATTAGTACAACGGTTTATTTGGGGTTTTGAACCCAGTTCTAATGTGTATGTGTTGGGTTTTATCCCCATACAACCATGCAATACTCAGGACACCAGCTGAATGTTTTAGAATTCAATTCTGATACTACCTACCTAGAGATACCATGTTTCCCCCAAAATAAGCCCTAGCCGGACAATCAGCTCTAATGCATCTTCTGGAGCAGAAATTAACATTATTTTTCTATAAGACCGGGTCTTACATAATATGATATGATATATATGATACGATATATGATATGATATATGATATATGACATAATATAATATGGGGTATAATATAGTATAATATAATACCGGGTCTTATATTAATTTTTGCTCCAAAAGATGCACTAGAGCTAATTGTCCGGCTCAGTCTTATTTTCGGGGAAACATGGTAGCATCAGATTACCTTTCACAAGTAAAGGGCTCAGTCCCACAAGCCCAACCTCCGCTTCAGACTCCAATCATAAGTCCAGGCTGTTACCTGTGCTTCTGACTGACTAGCTATAAATCAGAGGTTCCCCTGACCCCCTCCTTGGGTTTAATTTGCTAGAGCCGCTCACAAAACTCAGGAAATCTATTTACTCACCAGATTACCAGTTTATTACAAAGGATGTTAAAGGATACGAGTCAACAGCCAGATGAAGAGATACAGAAGGCAAGGTCCTGAACAAAGAAGCTTCTGAGCTCGTGGAGTTTGGGGCCCAGTACGATGTCCCAGGGAAGTTTTCTGGGTCACCAACCTGGAAGCACTCTGAACCTTTTCTTTTTGGGTTTTTATGGAAGCGTCATTACTTAAGCATGATTGATGAAATCGTTGGCCACTAGTGACTGATTCCTCCTGCCCCTCTCCCCTCCTCAGAAATCAGGGGATATTCTCTGTTGGTCCCCCTGGCAACAAGTCCCCATTTTCAGGTGCTTTCCAAAAGTCACCTCATTAACATAAACCCAGTCATGGTGGAAAGGGATATGTTATGAATAACAAGACACCCATTTCACCTTTATGACTCTGAAGTGTTTGCAGACATGGAGGATAAGGGACCAAAATGATAACAAAAGATGCTCCCATTGCTCTTACTGCTTAGAAAATGCCAAGGATTTTGGGAACTGTGAGCCAGGAACTGTGGATGGAGACCAAATATATATGAGAAATACATTTTGGTCATCTCAATGACCAAATCTATTTATTTCCCATAAATCACAACATCGCAGTATTGTTGGAGGCAAGGGAGTGAGGCAGAGAAATGAACAATGAAACTCGCTCTCTCTGGTGGACACAGTGGTTCCAAGGCCACACTCTGAATCAAGAGAAATGGTCCAAAGGTTGAATAAACAGGTGTAATGCACTGTGGCAAAAACACCAAGCAGTCACCGCATTGCATCCAGTGAGACAAAGGCACTAAAAGCTTTAGCAAAAGCAATAGCTTGGTAACTGTAAATACACTGGGGGGTGGGGGGGGGGAAGATAATATAGCATGCAAGAGGAACAGAGCTACCTTAGAGGGAAACATAGCTCAAGAACAGAATAAAAAGGGGTAATATTGACTTAAAGAAAATCATCACAAGGCCTACTACAACATAATTACAGAACTAAGTAAAAACAAAATATAAATAACAATAGAATAGACACTACCGAGAAATGAATTACTGATATAGAGGAGCTTCAGATAATCAAAGTGAATGCATATAAAAAATACAGAGAATAAAGGAATACATGACGTTAAAAGCTCCAGAATACAGACCAAGATAATGCAACACCATGTTTCCCCGAAAATCAGCCCTAGCCGGACAATCAGCTCTAATGCGTCTTTTGGAGCAAAAATTAATGTAAGGCCTGGTATTATATTAATTTATTATATTATATTGTACTATATATTATATATTACGTATTATATTATGTCATATTATACCAGGTCTTATAGGAAAATAACACCAGGTCTTATATTAATTTTTGCTCCAAAAGACGTATTAGAGCTGACTGTCCGGCTAGGTCTGATTTTCGGGGAAACACAGAAGAATAATTTCTCTCCATAAAATAGGGACCCCATCAGATGGTACAGAAGATGTATTTAAAAATGTTATTCAAGAAGACTATATTATGGGGGAGGGAGGTTATCACTTGGTGAGGGATATAAATGATAAATATCTAACTATTACATTGTTTTGTACATCTGAAACTAACTTAAAAAAAGAAAAAAAAGACTGTATTATAAAGAACACATCTCCAAATTAAAAAGGACACATTTTTTCCCTAGTTAATCTGATAGAGAATGCTAAAATCCAATAATATAATGACTGAATCTCAAGGACAGAATTCTTCAGGCATTCAGGCAGAACAAACAAATCACCTTCAAGAGGAGAGAAATAAAGCTGGTGTTAGATTTCTCTACAGCAGCATTCAGGATCCAGATAATAAAGCAGAGTCCACAAACGTGCTACTAAAGTGGGTCCACAGGTGAGTAGCCTGGGCAATACCTGGACACTTGTTAGAAATGCAGACTCTCAGACCCAAAGCCTGACCTACTGAATCTGCATTTTTAAAAAGTCCCCAGGAGATTTCTATGCATATTACAGTTTGAGAATTAGTAATCTACAAAGCTCTCACCGAAAGAAAAGTGTTGTCAGGAATATTCTATTGCAGTTAGTATGTCATTTTATTTAAAAGGTCTTATTTTCAATCATGAAATTATTTAGGGAAATAGTACCCATGAGCCTTTCTGAAGGCTTGATAACAAAATTCAGATGTCTCAAAGAATTCAGGAACAAAGAAGCAAGAAGTGAAAGCCTGGTGTTAACTTTGAATCTATTTGAGCGGAGAGCAAAACAACCAAGAGAATTATAATTAAAGACCTGAGTGTGGATGCAGTAACCTGGAGGACGTAAACGTGATGTCATTCACAACAGGGAAAATGGGAAGAATATCCCTATCTTTCATAGCATACAGTTGATACTTTTTAAATTTGAAGCACATAATGTTTTTAAAAAGCATGACTACAGTATCTTAATGTTTTTAATGTTTACACTTGTGCATTTTGAAAATTAACCTTTTAAGACATATTTTAGGAAATGAGTTTTCCTGTGGTAAGGAGACATGTGAAGTTCAACAATTTCAATTTCACTTCCTTTTATTTTTCTTACATTAAATTCAAGAGAATAGAATATTTTAATTACAACAGTATTTACAGTTACCATTTTTACAAAAGTATTTTGATCTTTTTCTCTTTCCATCTACCCATCCTCCATCAATATTTTATCTATGTGTGAAAAAGTGACATATACATCAGTGGTGTCTAGCATGTTGTCTAATGTTGACAACACCAGTTTTTAAATGTTCACGTTTTTGCATTTCTTTCTCCTTAAAATTACTTCAAAAGAGCATGAATAATTTTCAAAAAGTAATACAGCAAAATAAATATGAGAGGATATAAATAGTAGTGAATTACAGGCGGTGGAAATAAAGTTCATTATTTTTTCTTGGATTTTAATGTATTTTTTTAGTTAAAAAAAAAAAAATAGCCAAGATTTACATCAGAGCATCAAAGACGCTTTTTGACCAATGTGATAAATTTTGGATTTCTTAGTACTGAGCCACCCTTGCATTCCTGAGATAAACTGCACTTAGTCATAATGTATTGTCTACTGGTCCCCTACTGTATGCAATATTGAAAATAGCTAGCAATCCCTTCATCTATCTCTTCTTATTTCTCCTCAGTTACCTAATGTCGGATTCTAAGTCTTTTTAGTCATAGCGAAGACCACTGAGAACATCAGCAAGCTTAGTCTACCTTTTATATGAAATCCCAATTTTTCACCATTTAAAATACGCAATTGTTCAATATCTACAGCATAATACTTTCTCCCTTGTAACTGTTATTGATTCTTAGTACTAAAAGTTAACTATATACTTAATGCTCACTACCAGTCTTTCTGTCAGTTTCTTTCCAGTCTTATTTCTTGTCTGGAGCTCACACTAGTACATTGTGCAGAAAGAGATTTAACTATCTATCTATCTATCTGTCTATCTCTCTCCCTTCCTCCCTCCATCTTCAAGTTCACTAATTATTTCTTCTGTCTTCTCCATTTTTCTATTGAGGCCATCCATAAATTTTATATTTATATTTATATAATATTCATATATTATATTGTATTATTGTTTAAAAATCTCTTTGCTTCTCTCTTACATTTCTATACATTTCTTGTATTTCGACTCCCTACGAGCATGTTCCCTTTTGCCTCATTTCGTATAGTTACAATAGTTGCTTTTAAGTCCTGGTCTGATAATTCTAACATCTTGGGGTTGGCAACAGTTGATTGTCTTCTCTATTTAAAATGGACCACATTTTTAGGGCTCTTTGTACATAGCATAATTTTGCATGGTATCCTGGAAAATGTCGATTCTGTTCTTTTCCTCCAGTGTTGATATTTACGTTTTTGTTTTGCTTTGTAAAAAACATTTTATTTTAAGTGTGTTTTTCCAGGACCCATCAGCTCCAAGTCAAGTAGTTGTTTCAATCGAATTGTGGAGGGCGCAGCTCACAGTGGCCCATGTGGGGATCGCACCGGCAAACTTGTTGTCAAGCGCACTGCCACATTCTAACCAACTGAGCTAATCAGCAGCCCTGATATTTATGTTTTCATAGGCAATTAACTGGATTCAACTCACACTGCACATTGTCACATCTCTGCAGGGTGGTGCTTCAGTTAAGACTGCCTTCAGTTTGTTCTGCGCATGATCCCAGGGTGAGCCAGAGACTTGGCAGGTTTTCACACAGATTTTGGAGTCCTGCATCTCTCAATCTCTCCTTCCTGGGGTTCTCTCCTCAATCTCTGGAAGCTCTGGTTGCCCTGAGTCCCTTCCCTGGTGCACCTGACCAGAAAGATGGGAGCTTTCTATTAGAGTTTCAGCCTTTCTACCTTCCAACAGAACTGCAGACTCCTTAAGGGTAAAGCTACAAAAACAGAAACAGGAGGCTCACACCAAGCCAGACACATCCTTCAACTAGAGAGACTCTCTTCCAAAATCTGCCTGCTTTTGCTTGTTGTTTTTTGTAGTTTGCTCAGTATTTATCTGAAGGCGGGCCAGGTGGGCTGGAACTCCCCCACGTTCAAAGCAGAACTTCCCTGGAAGGGATATGTGGTTCACTAGTTTTGTGAGTTTATGTAGGTTTCATTCTTCAAGTATCATCAGAAATGATTAGACCTCGTTATCCTAAAAATAAAAGGCCTTTTACAGTGAGAGGCAACCGGCATTTGAGACCAAAGAAATAGCTATTCTGGAAGTATTAGTTCAGGCAAAAGCCCAAGTAATGTTCCGATTAGGAGACAAAGACAAGGGGTATTTAAGAGAAAGGGAAGGGGAATAATTACATCAATAGAAAGAAGGCATTTCTATTGGTGCAGATAGCTAACTCTGTGATGCTAATTCTAAACAATGTTTTTAAATTTTCAGTCTGGGAGCCATTAGTATAGTAGTTATATCTGCTTTCTTGTTATCCTTGCAAACAGTTGTTTGGGACACAATGTTGCTTTAGGTGCAGTCTGTTTGTGTAGGGTGTCAGGCGGGGTCTCTGGTCCCGCTCCCCACACAAGAACGTAGAATATGGTGAGGCCAAAAAAGGAACACCCACGGGGCCATAGATAGGGGAGTCATACCACTATATTCTTGCTGGTGGCTGGGTTGGAGACACAGGAAGCAGGAGCCACACTTTCTGCAACCTGCTGTCCACTTCTCCCTGCCAACCAACTTCACTTGCTAGCTGCAATCCGCCTCTCTGCAATCTGCAATCCACACTCCATCGCTTGCTAACTCAGCCACGATCTTTTTGCTAGCCCCCATTTTTGCTGCTAGCGTAGCCACAGCAGTTATATTAGTGGCCAATGGCTCATTGATTACAGCTGATGGCCAACTAGCCACAGCTGATGGCCATCCAATCATAGTTGATGGTCATTTACTACCTGAGCCACCTTTCCAAGTGAGGCCAAGAGCCTAGAAACTGCACTCCTGGCTCTGCCCCCACACTCCACCCCTACAGGCTCTTGCCTCATAATCTACACGACAAGCGTCTTTCGCGAGGGGCCCTGTGTGAGGAGCCTGGAGGTGAATGCAATATCCTGGACACAGCTAGGCTCTCTGGGCACAGCCAGGGCCTCTCAGGGCACCACCAGTTTTTCTGGGCACAGCCAGACTTCCTGGGCTTCTTAGGGTACCACCAGTCTCCCCAGGCACAGCCAAGGCCTCACAGGGCATTGCCACTCTCTGGGCACAGCCAGACTTCCTGGACTCAGCCAGGGCCTCTCAGGGCACCGCCACTCTCTCTGGGCACAGCCAGGGTTCTCAGGGTACCACCAATCTTTCTGGGCACAGCCAGTCTTCCTGGGCACAGCCAGTCTTTCTCATATATTCTCCATGGCGGCCAGTCGAGATACAAAAGCAAACATCTGCTAGTTCCACTACATGGTGGTATGTTCAAGTGGTACATTAAATTAGGGATAGAAGGCAATTCCCCATAGTCCATAGTCATTCGCCAGGGCTGTCCTGGGGGTGAGGGACGATCTTGACCTCACCATCAGCTCCCATGGAGGACTGAGCAAGCGTTTCCTCCTGGGACTACAAGTCCTGCATCCGGGCTGCCTCAACAAGAACTTCCCAGCCCACAGGGCCGCAACAACCTTAGCTTTCTCCGGCCTATGCTGGTTGGGGAACTGTCTACATCTTTCCACCCCTCCATGGGGTTCCAGCTCTCTGGCAGCTGCTCCTCCTGGTCTTCCTGAGACTGAGTGTTCATCTGCACAAACTGCTTCACTGCCCTTCGGGGAGCTTTGGCCGGCACCGTACTCTGCTCGCTGTGCCATTTGTCATGCAGGGTGTCAGGCAGGGTCTCTGGTCCTGCTCCCCACATAAAAACACAGGACATGGTGCCATGCAGGGTGGCATGCGGGGGTCTCTGGTCCCACTCCCCACATAAGAACACAGGATATGGTGAGGCCAAAAAGAAACACCCACGGAGCCATAGATGGGGAGTCATACCACTATAGTCTTGCTGGCGGCTGGGTTGGAGACACAGGAAACAGGATCCACATGATCTGCAACCTGCTGCCCGCTTCTCTGCCAACCAACCAACCCCACTTGCTAACTGCAATCCGCGCTTGCTAGCTCCGCCACCATGTGCTGCCAGCATAGCCACGGAAGTTATATTAGTGACCAGTGGCTCACTGGTTACAGCTGACGGCCAACTAGCCACAGCTGATGGTCATCTACTACCTGAGCCAGCACCTTTCCATGTGAGGCTGAGAGCCTGGAAACTGCACTCCTGGCTCTGTCCCCACATAGTCCAAAGGGGTTTTTGTTTTGTTTTTGCCGTTTTAACATTCCAAAGGTTTGAGGCATAAAATGTGCAAAGCAGTTCCTCTGGGATGGATGGCAGCTCTGACCTCATTTTAAAGTGGTTCCATTTATATTATTTTTTTACAACCTTAGCTTATCATGGCCTCTTAATTACACTCATGAATTGAATACAGCAGGATCCTTTCTAGTTTTGGCTGCTGTCCTCAGTGAGTACCTGTTCATGGTTTGGGGAGCCTCCTGTTCCCAGGGTCATCAGATGCCGTATTATTTCCCTCGATGCATCCCACACAGATGGTGAGTCCACATGGACCTTGCAGGCTTGGCTGCTGAAACAAATTACCACAAAATGAGTGGCTTAAAACAACAGAAATGTATTCTCACACAGTTCTGCAGGCCAGAAGTTTGAAATTCAGGTGTTGGCGGGGTCAGCTGTCTCTGAAGGCTTCCTTGCTTCTACCTGGTTACTGGTCATTGCCGACAATCCTTGGCTTGTAGAAGCATCACCCCAATCTCTGCCTCTGTTCTCACGTGGCCTTCTCCCTGTTTCTTCTGTGTACCCAAATTTCCCAGCTTTATAAGGATACCAGTCATAGGATTAAGGCCCACATTAATCTAAAATGACCTTGTCTTAACTTGATTACACTTGCGAAGACCATATTTCCAAATAAGGTCATATTCACAGGGGTTAGGACTTGAACATTTCTTTTTGGGAGCTTACAACAGGTGGTTTGCCCTCAACAGATCATACTGGGAGTACAAGAGATGGAGATAACTTGTAATCTAGTTTCTTACAGAGGTCACCTGCAGCTCTTTGGTCTGCTTTTCTAGATTGTTGTTTTTTTCTTTTTGGTCAGGAAATTTGGGGAGATTCCTAAAAGGTGAAAACATCGGATACCAAATAGAGTGAACTGCGTAGGTTCTGTAATGGGAGAAAGCGTGTTGTTGAAGGGGGTAAGAATCAAGAACAGGATGGAGAAACTGCAAGCAAATTTGCATTCAGCTTAAGTGTCACCCAAGACACAAATTACAATCCTACCTAAAACAGGCTAGAAAATGCTGATTTTAAAATGAATTAAAGATTAAGGTGAAAACATTTAAAATATACATATCTTAGATAAAGTTATGATATTTATTTAACACATAATAAAAATATTCTAAATGTATAGATTTAAGTGATTTGTGTATCATATGAATAGTAAAATAGACCCATTATATTCTTGTATGCGTTAAATAGTAAATAAGTTTTACTGATTTAACATGTTTCTTTTAAAATGAGAAACCACTAAAACCATACTGAAATTTTTAAAAGGGAAAAATCATCCTAGCTCTCCTGTTATCCTAAGACCAAAAATATTTTTTTTTGCACAATCATCTTTTTTTCCATTTGCACCAACATTTTTTACATATTTGCAAGAAATCAAAGTTATTTGTTATTTAAATAAAAATAAATAAGCAGTAGAAATTGTGTATAACTAAGGAATTCAGTTAACAATAAATTTAATTGCTTTGAATTTTCGCATACATTGAAATCCATAATACCCAGAGGAATTTTCTAGGTCTTGTCAGCTGCTTCTGGGAATCTTCCTTCAGAATAGCGGACACTGGTCTTACAACTATTCTGTTTTCACACAGGCACATTATATGATTAAATATGAAGCCAGAAGTACAACCGGCCAAGCTAAGGATTATGCCTCAAACATAATTATCTACCATTTCACTGATCTCGATGAGTTTAGGGTGTAACAATTACAAATTGAATAAGTAACGTCTGTGACTGACCATGATTGATGTCACATAGATTACTGTCAAACTCTGTATAAAGCTGATGCAAAAGATTATCCTCAATTCAGACACAAATGCCCTGAAATGAAATCACCCAGAGATGGAGCACAGAGGCAGAAGTGCACAGCAGTTAAGAACGACTTTGGGAAGAGCTGGGGTCAGATCTGAAGTCCTCTTCTTTCTGGCTGGTGAAGGTACTTAAGTGGATAAAATACAACTTCATTCATATGTTCTGGAGAATGTTACAAGATCAAAACAATGCCTGACAGGCCTTCAGTTAGTGAATTATTCAGTTGAACGCTGAATATTGAATTCTTCAATTGTTGAATAAATATTCAAAGGGTAGCAGGTAGTACTACAGAGTTACTAGTCTATAAAGCATGCTGTTGACCAACTGGTCCAACTCTGGTCACTTGAATCTGAATTGTAACCACTGCTCTGGTCTATCAGATTGTTGTATTTACCTTTAAAAATACTTAAACGGACACTTTCTATCCACAACTGTATCATAATAGGAATTAGCCGTTATAAATCATAAAACTTAAAACATGAAATAAATTAGTTTACCACACAATTCATACACACACACACACACACACACACACAGAGGGTGCCAAAAAATGTATACACATTTTAAGAAAGGAAACAACTGTATTAAAACTATGCTGATGGTAACCACTTTGAGCACCTCTTGTAATTGCAGAAGTCAAACGTGACTTGTATTCATCTTTTGTTATCGGTATATATTCAGCATTAAAATTGTAATAGTTTTTTTCCTTTCTTGAAATGTGTATACATTTTTTGTCTCTCTCTCTCTCTCTCTCTCTCTCTCTCTATATATATATATATATGTATATATATATATGTATATATATATATGTATGTATATATTAGGTTTGTGCAAAAGTAATTGCGGTTTAGAAAGTTAAAAACAATTGCAAAAATCACAATTACTTTTGCACAAACCTAATATATATATACATATATATACATATAAACAATAACTACAATTAACATGTAATCATAGCATGGTGTGGTCCAGAACTTAATTCCAGTCCTTCCCAGATTAAATGTCAGTCAGATGAGGGAAAAATTTTGATCTGATACCAACCTTCCTCATCTTTTATTGTCCAGGGTCTGGCGCTGTTCTGGCTCCTTGTTTACACTGATCTGTGACAGGTTTGTCACTTCTTTGCTCCAGGAATGTGGATCTCAGACTCCAGTTACTCAAAGTTCATGCATAGTCTTGACTGATGATAATTTTTTTTGTACTGTTTATGGAACCTTCTTAATAGGTTCATTCTTTTGAGAAATGCCTAACTCTTCCAAGCTGTCTGATGCAGATGCCTCCTGCCTTTTGTATGATAAGTCACCCATTTGGAAGGTGACATCAAGGAAGGCTTCAGAGAGGCTATTCCACTTCCACTGAATCTCGAAATATGTCAGGTAGGTTGTGTAGTGGTGGAGGGCATTCCAGGAAAGGAAAAACCTGAAAGTGTTGTGAACCCATCTTGTTCCCACTCATCTGGTTAGCAGGAAAGGCTGTTTGGAGGAGAGTGGCAACAGATAAGTCTGGACAGGGGGCCAGAATGTGAGGAGCTGTACATCCCATACCATGCTCAAGAGTTAGAATTCCACACTGCAGGTGTAGGCGTACGTGGCCATTCACACTACATTTGCATGTCAGATAATGGACTGGGACCCGGTGGCAAGAAAGGACATCTTAAGTATCATCCCTTCATTACCTTCACTTCCTCAATGCACCGAAATCCCTGATGTGCCACCAATCACTTCTATTCCTTTACAGAATATCCATGCATTCTTGTATTTATTGCAGGTATCTCACTCCTCAGTGATTGTTCATTTACATGTGTGTGTCCTCTACTAGACCCTAAACTTCTTGAAGGCAGGAACAGTACTGCCCTCATTTGTGTTCAGTCAGCATTTAGCCTAATGCCTAGAAGAAAGCAAGCATTCAACAAATTCACTATTGCAGTCACTCAATATTTATTGAGTGCCTACTACACGTTTCCTGGGAAAACGGCTGAAGGCACTGAGTGCAGGGCAGTGAACAAAACAGAAAAATGCCTGCCCTCATAGAGTCTACCTACTAATTCCGACAGACACACAATACATCAAGAAGTAAATAAATAAATGGGTAAAATTTTAGTATGTCAGATAGTGATGAGGGCTATGGTAAGAAATAAATCAGGGGAGATGAATTGAGGGTGTGATTTTAAATAGGGTTGTCAGAGGAGGCATCACCGTGGTGCTGATATTAGAACATAGATTTGAAAGATGAGGGAGCAAGCGAGGTGGTATCTAGAGTGGGGGCAGGAGGGGGAAGGTGGTAGGTAGGAGGAATTGACAGAGGAACGTCCTAAAACAGGACGTGCCAGGGGTTCAAGGAATAGCAAAGGCCAGCATAGCTGGGACAGTGAGCCTAAAGGGATACTGTCAGAGAGGCTAACTTCAGAGAGGAGGGTGATGGTGGTTACGCAGAGCCCGTAAAGCTCCTTTTAAGCCATCGCAATGACCTTGGTTTTTACTCTGAGTAGAATGGGAAGACAGAGCAGGATTGGGAGCAGAGGTGTGGCATGCTCTGACTATCTAATTAAACATGGTAACTTCAGCAGCTGTGCTGAGAACAGCCTGAAAAGGGCACATGTTTTTCTGCGGAAGAGAAGGGGTGGCTTGGCCCAGTGTGGTATCCGTAGATGTGGAGAAAAGTGCTGGGTACTGCATAGTTTCAAGGTGGTTTTATTCAGCTGGATTTGCTAATGGTTGAGCAGGGATAGGAGAGAACCAGGGGAGTTAAGAATGTCTCCAAAGTTTTAGCACGCGGGCAACCGGAAACATGGAGTTGCTACTTACTATGTTACGTGACCGTTTAATTCCCTGTCCAAATTATGACACTTTTGAGAGTCAAAGGGAATGCTACACACTTGTGAAAACATGTGTAAACGAGGATTATCTTGGAAGATATGTTTCATCCTGGAATAGTGGTTCTCAATCTGGCGCGATTTTGCCCCCAAGGGGACATCTGGCAGTGTCTGAAGACATTTTTGGTTGTCACAACGAGGCGACTGCTACTAGCACCCAGTGGGTAGAGGCCACGGATGCAAAGGACAGATCCCGTGACAAAGAATTATCTGGTCCCAATTTTCAGTAGTGCCCAGGTTGAGAAACCCTGCCCTAGAGACAAGGAAGAGAGTAAGAAGGCCAGGTTTGCTGACATAAATTGAGAGGAGGATCAATGTACGTACTTGAAAAGGTAAATTATGAGGATGCTTCTGTCTTCATTTGTTTATCACTTCTATCCAGCCTCTTTCTAAAAAATACAAAAGACCATTTATTAAAGAAAGGCATTTACCCTTGAATACAGCAGAGTATTAAGAATTATATAATTGAAAGAATCTACAGAACTAGTTAGCCTTAATATTATGATGAGGGGTTTACTGGGTCCCTCACCTACTCCTCGGCTATCCTTTCTTTTACCAAAGGCTCATTTTAGCTACGTCATCGGTGCTGTGGCCTCTTGGAGTTCCACAGCATATATACAAGAAAAGGATGGATGTTCAAATGCGACTTTAAGAAAAACGATTGCCATGCTTGCCACCCATCTAAATGTGATCAGTTGAATTTGATCTCACAAGCAAAGATTTTCCTATTCACAACAGATAGGTAAGCCTCTTGGGAAGAACAGAATTATCAAGTGAGATTCCCGAACTCATTCTTATCTCTAGTCCATCTTTCCTCTAAAGCAAAATAAATAAATGAATGAATGAATGAAAACACCATTGACATGAGTGGCAAAACTCAAGAGTCTTCCAGATCTCTGTAGCCATCCTTTTTCCTATCCATCTGTTTGGACCATCTCTGAAATTTTAATTAAAACCTCATTCTAATTGACCCGAAAGCATTCTTTTAGCCCCAGTTTAGGTTCTTCAAGTTTTAGTCTTCCCTTCTCCCGCCTCCCCCAAATTTAGTCATTCAATGAGGCCACTCCAATAGTTGGATAGATCTGAATGAGCCTGTTCGTTTCTGAGCGGCTGGAACCTGAGAGTAACATTCCAACTATTAAGCTAATAAAGCAAATGAAAACTTCCAAGCCAGCCCTAATTTTCTGCATTCAGGCCTACCAGGTTTATAAACTCAGACCCCTTTCCTGTCTCAATTTTCCTCTGTGCTCCTGGAATGGGGTCTTGAGCTTTAGCAAAATGGGCCAAAGACTCTTTCTGCTTGTGCCTAATTACTGAGATATTTTCTTTTTGGTAGAAATTATTATATCAAGGCTTAGTTTTGCACTATTCTCTTCCTCCTCATAGTTTATATGCAGGCACACAAGCGCATTTACAGCTATTACATAACGTGAAACTGGGCAAGGGTAGAGTGTGTACACATTCCGAACTCTGGCCTCTGTGTGGAATGTAACAGAAACGAGTTTAAGCAGGACTGTGCCCCCCAAAATGGGGGGTTGACGGGGGGGTGGAGAGAGAAATCTCTGTGTTCTGTTCATTCAGGTTAGAGTTCACGAAAAGGGAAGCAAGCTGTAAAGTGTCTGTGCTTCTTACAATCCCTGCATTTCCACATTGGACTTGTCAGGTAGCACGAACACTGTTTCTGCGTAGGTTGTGAGGGAAATAGTTCTCCCCCAAGGCACCACTGGTACAATTAAAGATCAAATAAAACCATGTAAACATTCAAGAAAAAACTGGCGAGCAAAGAGACAGGCTACTTGTGAACCCTGGCATCTCCTGCATCGCTCCCAGGAGATCATGCGTGCCAAGGACCGGGGCACAATCGCAGGAGGGGATACACACGGAGGTATTTCTACTCTCAGCCCCACACATCTCCCTAAAGTAAAACAAAACAAACAAAAGGCCTACGAGGTGCCAACAGGATTAATACATTGTCCTTACGCGACCTTTTCCTCACTTTTATTTGAAGACAACAGGTGGTTCATTTCAGTCACACAGATTCATGCCCTAATCCTGAAACCCAGACTAAGGATCATAAGCAGATCAATGGGATACCTGTTTTCCCAAGAGTAAAAGATACTCCTGTTCAGAAGCCCATGTGCCTATCCTTTTAGCCCTCCCTCTTCTACAACACTCACTGTTAATTACTACTTGTCAATGCTTGTTAAGAACTGTCTACATCTACTTGCTGAATATACTTCCGAAGACTCACCATGGAGACTCATAAATCTAGCACACTTCCTTATCTAAATGTGACAACATAAATTTTTTTTGCATTTGTAAAATTCAGGCGAGTTCATAACCTTCAGGGAAATTGGTCTTTGTTCTTGGAGTAGTACAAGCGCATTGAATAAATTGCCTGTTCCAATGAATACACAAGTAGAACTAAGAGTGTGCACATATAGCATCTTGAAAAATGATTTCATATTACTTGTTGTTCTGCTTCCAAAGCATTATACAAAACTGATTGAAGAGATAACTGGATATCATCCACCACAGCTCAGCTCTTCATCTCCCTCATGACTTATTTTTAAAATGCTGTTTTTAAGACACAAGGCTCAATTCATTTTGGGGGAAGGTGCACCGACAGATATTTGCTCAGCTCTTGTAGCAGAAACGTTTTTTCTTTGAAGGAAACTCAGTCACTGTGAACATGAAATCTTAAAAATACTTTATCTTCTTCACTTATTATCTAATCAAAATGAACATTGCTCATAAGTTCCTAAAGTAATTCACTGAAAAATTAAAGTTGAAAGTTTAATGTATACATTTTTAGTTAACTCAAAATTTAGCTTTTGAATCCATAACTGGAGAAAATGGTAATAATATTGTGGAAGGAAAGCAATAGAACATACTACCTATGGGCTGAAATGTTATCGAATACTTCTTAAATTTTCAATATAATCCTATCTATCATTTTGAAATTCTGCAGATTCTTACAGGATGATTTTCACATCTGGACTTCTCTTAACATTGATAAAGGAAGAATGAGTAAGTTTTTTAACTCATTATGGTGGAAAGTAAAATATTTCACATAACAAAAAAATTATCTAATTTTTTTCTGTTTTTTTCACTTAACTCCTGCCTAATTCCACACAATCCATATGGATCGTTTTGGAGGTATTAAACAAATGTTTTTAAACATGGAATCAATTAATAAATCTTGATAAGAATTTATTTTTAAATAATAATAAAATATCTCCAATACGTGTTTAACCTAACCCCCTTAGTATTTAGTTATCAGGTAATTAGGCCACCGGGAAAACATATTTTGATAACTTGAAAAATATGCCTGATATAAATTTTAAAATTGAGCTAATTAACAAGGTAAATAGTAAAAAGGCATCAACCACTAGTAACGGTGACAAGAAAAACGTTAACACAAAAGCAGTGACTAGATAACATACAGATAAAATAATAAAATGAAAGGATTTAAATGATTGGAAAGAACCAAAATAATCTTATCAGTATATTTCTTTAATAAGGGAAATCATGTAAAACCTGATCTTTGAAGCCTGACAATTCTTTCCACCTCTCATTAACTACCATTATGCCCCCTGCTGTTTGCTTTGTTAATCTATGACATTATACAGCCAAAGGCCTACATAATTCATGGCTTAGCTATTCAGCTGTCCTTTAAATCCAAGCCACACTGTGGAATGGAATTGTTTTCTCCAGATGGCCTCCATTTCCTCTTAACAAGTATCCAACAGTGTTTTGACTTGCTACAACAATAAAATATTTCTTCTCTCTTTCCCTTCCATTAAACTAAGCCATTTCTATTCACATTTCCTTATGTTGGTGGTAACATTCTTCTAACCTCAAAGCTTTCTTATCTCCTGTCTTAAAAGGTTCTGTTCCTTGTCACTTGGTAGGATACATGTTCTTATATGCCAAGGTTCTCTTTCAAATATAATATCTTCATTCTTAAGAAAGGAGCCAATGCCTGGAAACTTAATAGAAATAATAACAACCAAAAGCCTCAACAGCTAATGGCCACTGAGCATATATCACAGACTAGACACTCTTCTTAGAGCTTTAAGTGGATTAATTCACTAATCTTCTCAACTATTCCATGAAGTCAGTACTATTTTCATCACCTTTATAGAGATAGGAAACAGAGGCAATAGAGAAGTGATCCATTTTGCCCGTCACAGAACTAGTCGTTAGAAAAGCTGGGAGTCCAATCTAGGCAGTCTGGCTCCAGAACTGGTGCTTTAATCCCCTCATGAGATGGCTGACCTACATAGATACAGCATAGTCAACACCTGTGAACAACTAGAAGAAGATAATGGAAACTGGAATTGGTCACGGAAACAAGTGCTAGAGTTTTGTCAACTTATCTGCTTCCATGGGATATTGCACAGGAAAATAGGATCTTCCAATGGTATATTCTTGGCATTTGACACTTTACTATCTCTAGCAAAGTCTTCAAAACCTAAATTGGGGACTGAAATTCACCTTCACTTAATTTTTATTACACATATTTTTTCACAATATTTATGGCCTAAATCATAACACATGGTATTCCATCAGCTGAACTGTCTTAAGTTCTCCATCATGAACTGTTCAGTTGAACGCAAACGATGATTATAAATGGAGCTAAGATACCGTGTTTCCCGTAAAATAAGACCTAGCCGGACAATCAGCTCTAATGCGTCTTTTGGAGCAAAATTAATATAGACCCAGTCTTATTTTAATATAATATAAAAGTGGGTCTTATAGAATAGAACAGAATAGAACAGAACAGAATAGAATACCTGGTCTTATATAAGACTGAGTCTTAAATTAATTTTTGCTCTGAAAGACACATTAGAGCTGATGGTCTGGTTAGGTCTTAATTTCGGGAAAACAGGGTAACAGAGAAGCTTATTTACATACATGTGAGGTGGGGCAATCGTTTTCCATGAAATAGACCTGAAATTCTTTAACTTAACATTGATTACTTTCTTTTTTGTGCATTAACTTAGTGTTTTAGGTATAAGGTACAAGCATATCAAATATACTCCAAATGTTCTGACTCCCTTTTATTTTTCATCTTTGGCTGACCATATCCACTCATTTTCATGAAATATTTGCTTGTAATATGGTATACTATCATTCTGAATTTTTTGACCTCTTTCAATCTAAACTGTTTCTAATAGAATACTTGACTTTAAGAAATATTCATTATATTTTATTCCTCTATTAACATAAACTTTTAAAGACAGGTAGGATAGATATTAATTTACTTATTCAAATTCCCTTCCCAAATTAAATGTGAATGGCTGAGAAAAAATAACTACCTAGATTCCTTAGAACAATTTTTTCATGTAACATCTGTTGATTAATTACCAAAAATGGGTTTGAAACAGAACACATGAAACATATTATATAGAATGGCATTGAACAGCACCATCGGCCAATAAATTCCATATTTTAGAGTCACCATTGCCCTTGAAAAACAGTCCATGACTATTGGTTATATAAAGACTTGAACATGAAATAATTAACATCTTTATAGAACACAGGCTTTATGTATGCCTTGGGAGGTGTATTATTAATAATATGTTGGTAGCATCTACATAGGTATAACCTTGTTTTAATCATATCTTCAAGAAACCTTTGTTTCTCTGGTACTTAATTTTAAATATAACAGAGAATAGCTGGTAATGATTTTAGTTTCACCTTGCTATTACTCCTAAGTCGACATTATATGAACTAGGTCACTTAAAATTGTCACAATGAGTGTTCCCAGTTTGCAAACCAAAATAGTGCCCTCAACTACCAAATTAAAATCTCAATCAACTTGACTCTTCCAATGTTGAAAAACGAAGAAACACGTATTTATAGATACAGGAATAAATAGAACAATGTATTTATATCTGCGGTGCCTTTTTGCTCACACCGTTATAATTTTTTTATCCTCGCTTAGTAGATACAGTAAGACCCAGTCTTATTTGGGGGGAAACATGGTAGTTAGATGTCATAATCGTATTTTGCTTCCTTTCTTCATTCCACCTAAAAAGTCACAAACATATACTGTACGTCAGTTGCCCGAACTTTAAACTGAGATGCACTTTGGTTTGCCAGCTCATTAAGATGGAGCACGAATTAATATTACGAAGCTCATAAATCCTTTAAAGACTTTTTACCTAGTATATTTTAAACAACTACTATTAGAAGCTCCATTTTACCAAAATTAATGAGTCATTAAAAATTAAGAGCCAAGAATTATGTTTTTTTTATAAAGCACTATCTGGGTATTAAAAAGAAAATTCAAATGTCTATTGAAAACCTGTAAAAACAAGCTTCCTAAATCATGGATCTCATGGAAATAAATTTAAGAAAATTATACACAAAATTTTCCACATTTTTCTTTGAAATTTTCCCAAGCATCCAAAATTTATTCACAGCGCCAGATGGTGTTACCATACTCCACACCGTTTCTTTACATACATACAGTAGCACCTGACTTGGCAATTTTCCTAAAAAATGATTAATAAATGCATTTTGATATTTATTTGGATTTAAAAAAAAACAAAACAAGAAACAAAGAAGTCCCTGTAAAATGGAAATCTCAAGTTGTCTTTAGCAAACATGCAGGTTTTTAGGTTTTCTCCATTTCCTATCTAAATTTCAGGAAGTTAAGGAGTCTAAAATCAACTTCCAAAGAATTCCAGAGGCAGTGGAGAACAATCTAACATATTTCTGCTGTTTCACTCCTTGTACTGTACGATACAGAATCATGAACAGGCATGGAGCATGTACTCATATTATTGTACCGTAAACCTCTTTACTGTAGGAAACCCAACCTATAAAATACCATCAGATGTTCATTATATTCTCAAATAGCTCCTTTCTAATACCATGCAACTACGTAATACTTATAAATACTATTTGGTTATGCAACATATTAATTTGAAACTTATACATTGTTTTTATGAATTTGGCCCACAAATGAAATTATTAGTCTAACTCATTTCAAAAGAGAGTAAATATGGAAAATCAGTAGCATTTTCTACTTATCTGCCATTGCTGTTAATAATAAAACATTACCTTTGGACACTGATCTAAGTGGAACAATTTAAGAAAAAGTTAATTTATTATGTTGCCTGTATTTCAATACATCTGTAGTTCGAATAGTTCCTTAATTTTCCATGGACTTCCAAACTTTTTCTGTAACTTGCATGCATCACCTATCTAAAAACTTTCTCAGGGGGGCTGGCCCGGTGGCTCAGGCAGGAGTTCCGTGCTCCTAATACCAAAGGCTGCCAGTTCGATTCCTACATGGGCCAGTGCCAGATGGCTCAGTTGGTTGGAAAGCGTCCTCTCAACCACAGAGTTTCCATTTCAACTCTCGGAAGAGATGGTGGGCTGCGCCCCCTGCAACTAACAACGGCACCGGGACCTGGAGCTGAGCTGCACTCTCCACAACTAAGACTGAAAGGACAACAACTTGACTTGGAAAAAGTCCTGGAAGTTCACACTGTTTCCCAATAAAGTCCTGTACCCCTTTCCTACCCCCAAATAAAATAAAATAAAAACAAAAACTTTCTCAGAATATTTTATAGTTTTTTAAAAAAGTGTAGCAGGTCAGTATGACCTGAATTATTCACGTTTGTGACTGAAGCCTGGAACCATCCATTAATATCAATGTAGCAGATCAAGGAGGCTTTGAAGGGTACAACACTTTGTCTTATATCAGTGTATTGGTTAAGGTACAGAGTGTGAAGGAAATATACAGATTTATTTTGTACTTTATAAGTCCTGAATTGAGGTTGTCCCATTAATAGCTAATATAAAATGAGGGAAAATGTTACCAGATTACTCTTAGCCCAAAAAAGGCACAATTCTAGGGCATTTATTCAAAGTTACCTAGTTTAAGACTAGATGGGAGAGCTTGAAGTAGGAACTAGGAATCAGAAGACAAGTTTTTGCATCTGTAGTCAAGATGGGTTTCAATTACGTTTTTCCATCTTGTCCAAGTAAAACAACATGAGGTGATGATGATAAACTGGGAAGTTGGGACAACCCATCCCACAGCGTCATTGTAAGAATAAAAATGATATGGTGTATGTGAAAAGAGCTTGTAAACCTTAAACTATTACAAAGATGTTATTAATATTACCTTCAGGATTTTAAGCTTTTCAGACCAGGGATTATACTTTGTCCATTTTCTTAACCGATACCATAATTGTCATAACTGTATGTCTTAATAAAAGTCTATTTTCCCCCCTTCTTCCACCTCTCCCCACCACTCCAGTTCAAGCCGTTGTTTCTCAGTCTAGTTGTGTAGGACACAACTCCCTGGCCCATGCTGGTATTATTATGAGCCTTGCGCTCCCCGACTGCCGGTCGCCAGTCGGCCACTTGAGCGGGCCACTGGCTGCTGCTGGCAGTGCACAGCAGCCCGCTGTGACCTTTGGCTGCTCAACAGCAGCCCAGCTCCAGGGAGAACCGTTGTTCACAATCTTAGCTGTAGAGGGCGCAACAGTGTCACTGGCCCATGTGGGAATTGATCCCGCGATCCTGGTGTTAGGAGCCCGCGATCCTGGTGTTAGGAGCACGGCGCTCCAACCACCTGAACCACCAGGCCGGCCTAATAAAAGTCTATTTTTAAATGGGACATAATAAACTGGGTGCTTCCCTCTTCTCCTTTCTTTTGGCCCTTGGGATAAAAAGACTCGTGAGATTTATGTTTCATAGCTGGCACTGTCTGTATTTTATGTTTTGATTTTTCTCAGTCCTTCTCTAGACCTAGTACTGAAACATACTAGGACTTGAACATCCTGAAATATGTAAGAAAAGTAAAATAGATGGAAAGTCAGGGGTACTTAAGGAAAACTGAGAGCTAATTTTTTCTTATGCTACAAGGTTCGTGATTCTTATAATAAAGGCTCCATTTAATCAATCATGAAGAAATATTTATAACAAGCTTGCTATGTATGGCCCTGCTGTGCTATATGGAATCTCCAAGGTATTCAAGAGTATTCTCAAGGATTTTACAGTGTAACTGTGGAGTTAAGACATTTGTATTAGAAACAGTTCAACTATAGGCTGATTCCAAAAGAAGTGACCACCTCTGGAAGTCATTGCAGTAACTGATCCAGTAACTGATTACAGGATTGTAGGGGTTTATAGGAATATGTAGTCAAGATCAACCTGTAAAGCAGGGTGTGGACACTTACTCTGTAAAGGGCCAGATAGTAAAAAGTTTAGGCTTTGTGGGCCAGTCTCTGTCACAATAGTCAACTCTCTTGTAGTTCAAAAGCAGCCACAGATGATAAATAAGTGAATGGGCATAGCTGTGTTCCAGTGAGACTTTGTTAACAAAAACCGCAGGCACGATGAATTTGGAGCATGGGCCATAATTTGACAACCCCCATTATAAAGAAATTCTCCCAGCTCTCTATGTTACTTAATAAATGTTTAATATGTACTTCTCATGTCACTAGGGCATACATCAATCATCCTTGACCTCTCTGTAATACATCACCTTGGACAACTGAAACGGCAGCCATGACAAACTTCATTTTTTTAAGACTGAAAATGAAGGTGCTGTACACACACAAGGTTCTGGAGGTATTTCCTCTGGAAGAAGTGACAAAATGAGATATTTGGGGATCTGGGTGGCCAAGGTGCAATTCTTTTTGAATCACCCTGTATAGTAAAAGTCATTAGTTAATTAAATACGGAATTAATTAGGACTGTTACAAAGGAGGTCCAAATTTAAGTGTAAATTGAACTTCACATAGAAGCATAACTGTTTATTTGGCTTTCTGTAGAGCCCTGACTTCTTCAGACTTCCAGAAGCCAGATGGGGCAGGACCATGGAAGAAAATGAATGAGGGCTGGATGAGAAAAGAAATATGTGCACACATATACACATGCATATACGGTGCGTATGTATACACGTATATAATATATGTACGTGAAAAGGAGATTGAGTTAGGGCGGAAGGAGGAGGAAAAATATATACGTATTGATTCAAAGCAGTTCACTACTTGCCAGTGCTTTAACACATCACACAGATGATACCCAAACACCATTCAGGGTTAATGCTAGGCTGGAAAAATTCTGTTCTTACTTTCCTAGACCCTACATCTTTTGCCAGTCATTTCATGCTAATATATCTGGCTGAGATGCAATATGGTTTGGGGGCAAGGTTGAAACAGCCTCACACTGGCGCTCTACATGGCTCCTTAATTGCTAAGAAACTGAACATTCACATTACACATTTTTTATTCAATGAGAATGTAATCCATAGAATAGCATGAGTTAACATACAGAACTGGTGACATGCAAATTCACGTCTCAGGTAAGACAACCCCGTTTTGAGCAGACTGCTTAAATGAAGGAAACTTAGAGTAGATGAGTGAGAGACGGGGCTGAACAGTTATAGTTATAAGTAGGGCCATATTGGGGAGGGTACTAGAAGCTAAGTTGAACCTATTTTGGGACTTCTAAAATTCTGCCAACAATCTTAATTCATCGTGACGTATGTTGATTCAGTAAAATGAAAATTTGTACCTAAATATATCGTACAATTCCAACTCATCATCCAGTCCTTTAAACCAATCCCCCACTATAATGCTTGTCCCCAATATAACACAGTACAATATAACATAACTATTTAAACCGTGATTTTCTAGAATCGAGAAAAGTAGATATTCAGACTTGAACTCTTAGCTTTACCTTTGGCGCCTTCTTTCCCATGTTGCTGACATCTAGTAGACACTGTTGGAAAACGTAAACGTGCAGATACCTGGGAGGCAATATTTCAAACAGTAATATGAGTATTTCTTGTCTCATCTCTTAAACGGTATTATTATGATGATCATGGGCTGTTTTGCCAGAATAGGCGATCAGGAACCTTTCTAATTCCTGAACAGAAAGCTGTATCGCCAATGTAAAAAATAGAACGAGTGATCACAACTCTTTTCCTTTCTTTAAATCATTGGTGGTTTTAATCAGACATATGGGCTGGGCTTAGAGGTGTGGAATATTAGAACTGGAAGGGGACCTTAGTCTGACCGTCCTTATTTTCCTGGGACAAAAAGAGATCCAGAAAACTGAAGTGACTTGCCCTAGGAGACACCGCTAATATTTTCTACAGCGAGGAGAAGAACACTAGCTTCTAGATTCTAGTGTCTTTCTCACATCAAAAGTTACGTCTTACCAAATCTCATTAGCTTTAAATTAAAAAATAGAGCATCAGTAACTTCTCTTGGTGTGACTACGCAGCAGGGTTTCTCAAGCTCAGCACTGTTGACACTGGACCAGGTAATTCTTTGTTGTGGGGGCTTCCTGATTACCTGCATCCCTGATCTCTACCTACTAGATGCTAAAATCACCACCCCACCCTCTTCATTGTTGTGACAACCAAAAATGTCTCTAGATATTGTCAAATGTCCACTGGGGGGCAAAAATCGCTCCTGGCTTTGATGCCCTAGCCCCACTTCCTTTCCCACCCCACGTACATCTCTAGAATAATTCCTTCAGAGCCAGACTGACTTCACCTAAGGGTACCTTTCCGAGAATCTCATATCTCTAACCTGACAGCACAGGGCCTTCCTCAGATGCTCTAGATTCCCCGGCAGGTGTTTACTCCACTGCTGGAATCTAGTAAACACCCAGCAGGTGTTTACTCCGTTGTTGGAATCTGTGGTCATAGGTCCTCTCCTCATCTACTCCAGTCTTTATTTCAGCATGCATTTGAGTGCCTATTCTATGCCAGATACTGGGCACTAGGAATGCAGAGGTAAGTCTCTGATGTCCAGTAGTTCAGTCTTCTGGGGGAGACAAAACATAAATGAACGCCCATCAGCCTTCTGAGGAGCATTAGGAGACGTGTGCGCAAGGTGCTACAGAAGTAGGGAATCCTTCACACTGAGGGTGGTCTTAGGGTGATGCATCCATACAAGGTGGATGAAAGAAAGTGACAGCTAACCAGTATCTTCATGGACACATCAAAATGAGCTAGACAGAGAGAGGAAAAGGCCTTTCAGGCACAGGGAGCAGTGTATCTAAAAGCAAGAAGGGAGAAAACCTGGCTTCTGGCTGTAGCATCAACACAGGGCGCCAAGTGACTCTGGAGAGAAGCAGAGGCCAGGTCTCGAGGAACCAATCATACCACGCTAAGGAGTCTGGAATAGATCTTGAAAATAATTAGAAACTGAGGGAAAGTGCATCAAACTTGCATTTTAGAAAGATCTGAAGTCCAGAAAATGACAAATGTGGGGGATTCGAAGTAGGCACACAGGTTATCTCAAGATAAAACACCTGATGTACTGTCCAGTCAAAGAACAATAATGCCAGGTTTCACTCTTGCAAATGCCATCATGAGAGGCATTCTCCTCCTAGGAGCATTGCCACAAACTGGCAAGAAGAAGAAAGACCCACGACTATACAGAGGGACAGTCCCTCCATCTGCCCAGGGATGTGGGCCGAGGAAACTTTTTACCACCAAGGCAAGAAGAAAACCTTTTTCTCCTGGAATCAAAGACTTCAGAGGGGTTGAGTCCCTATAGACATTTGTAAAACATTTCTTCCCAGAAAGAAAAATGATAAAGTTTGCTATTTTTAAACTTAGGGTTCAGGTAATATATTGCATAGGATTGTGAGTCTATTTGTGCAGTGGCTGTTAAACGTGTCGCTGTTCCTATGGGAATATGAACGACAGACGGATTTCCAGAACACAATCCATTTACCAGCAGTGAACTGTGCATGCCTGTGCAGAGAATGTACAAGCACCAACAACAGTAGCAAAATGCATTGGGCAAGTTTTGATTAGAACTCTTTCACAGATAAGGGAGTCTGGGGCAATTTCAGAGCAATGCTGCTGACCACATACTCGTAAAATGCAAACTGCAGTGAGCTCTAGGCGGTTGTTCAGGCCCTACCTGGGCTAAGGGCGGCTACATGGCTCCAGCAGTTATCCTAGAGCCTGGCACCTAGCAGGGGCCCCCATCAATGTTTGCAAAAGTGAGTTAGATGCACTGAAATGGATCTCCACACCCACATGCTGCCTGGTTCAATTATACTTTAAAAAAAAAAAAAAAAATGCTGGTTCAATGAAGTGCTGAGAGTGTGTGCAAGAAAGTGAGGAAGGGATGCAGAGAACATGGATTTGCCCAGAAAGACAGTGGAAGAAGTGAGCTGATCCCTGCGTCTGTGCCCAGAGGACAGAAACGCCTTCGTCTTAGGAGCAGGAGCTGACATGCACATGAGGTGACACTGATTAATGCTCAATGTCAGCAGAGGGGCTCAACTTAAGCAAATTAATGTTAGTTCCATGACCTGTCGCATGTTTGCTTTAAGAATTGATTTGCTGATTTGTAGCTGAAACATGGTGGCCTTCTTCCCTCTGATTCATCCTTACACAGAAGGCCCTGGCTTCCTAGAATTCTTCATAAAATTCCAATCGTTCTCATTAGCATCATCAAATCCAGCTGGATCTTCTTTCAAAGTGACTCTTTTGGTGGTTCACTACTCACCTGACCTATCTCTCACCTCTCCCAGTTTTAAACCACCTTGACCACTGAGGGCAAATGTACCTTCTTAAAACAATGCTTTAAGTTACACCCTTCTCAAAAACCCTTTCACCACCTCTCAGATACCTGGGGAATAAAGTCCAAACCACTGGCCTGCCTTTTAGGCCTTGTTAGAGTCTTCACCTGTAAAGTGCACCCACCCTCACCACTGTTACACCAGGCAACACGATATCCTTTGTGATCCCTGAGTAGGCTGTCCTCATTCCTCCACTGTGCTTGGCTCCTACCTCAGAAGCCTGACATCCTCCATTCCTCCCTCTCTTCCTTGAAAAACACCTTTCTGAGTCTGGTCTTACTCAGTGAAGTACAAGTCTGAGCTCCTTTCACCCCAGGCCCCCTCACTCCTCTCCATTCCTTGCATGGAATGTTCTAGGCCTCTCTGGCTTCCGGTGACTTTCTCCTTCACCATGATGCCACCCATCCCTGAGCCATCAGCAACAGTGACAAATGGACCACCCCAGGCCCTAGAAAGGTGCCGGGCACATCTTAGCTCAAGAAATGTCTGTTAATTTTGTTAAAAGAATTTCATGATATTTGACTTTGTAAATTTAAGATTACCACTCCTTTTCTCCCTTAGGCCAGGGACTTTCCACCCCCTAGGTGAGAAAAAGCATCTAAATATTTTAACTTTGATAAAGTTAGCTTTTATACATAAAAAGCAGAACTGCCTCTCTAACTCTTCAAGAAACGAGAACTTCCCACACCCACTCCCCACCCACCCACTACTGAATTTTTGATTCCTTTAAAATAACCGACCTAGATCATTCTTACTAAATAAAACTTTGTATCTTCACTGCAGTTGCAAAGGTAACCTTACCTCTAGCCAGTCACGTCACCAACAAATTCTCCATGAGAGAAAAATGATTTTAAAAATGGAGGTGGGAGCGTAAAACATCTACAGGCAGTGACAGTACAACAGGTGCTGCCTGCAAACACGAAAACACCCAAAAGGACCTACTACTGATTAAGCCAAAGCTTTTTAGCCTACTGTTGTTCTTTAGCTGTTGTTTCAGGGGCATTTCGATAACAAAAAGGCCCTTTCGTCTTGGCCTTCACCGTTTTTCGCCCACCACTTACTAGAGTGCGTATCTGATTCATCGGGGGCAACCTACGTCGCACCCGGTTATCTCACTCAGCGATCCGCGCAACCACGTTTCCTTAAATCAGAGCCCGGCGGACTCTGCTCCGGAACTACATTACCCAGTGGCCTCCGCGCTTAGCAGGAAGGACGTCTGCGCACAAGATACTCAGTTCCAAGTTTGGAGCTTTTAGCTGCCAGCCCTGGCCCATCATGTAGCTGCAGCACAGCCTTCCCTAACGTTGCAACTGGGGGAAACAAATCACTTTCCAGTCTGTTTTGCAAGGTGTGCATTTCCACCTTGATTCCCTGAAAGTCCATCTGCTGGATCGGTCAAGAGAAACTCCACTTGCATGAAGATTGCACGCCTGCAGCTTGCATCTTTGTTGCAAAACTAGCTACAGAAGAGAAGCAAGGCAAAGTCTTTTGTGCTCCCCTCCCCCATCAAAGGAAAGGGGAAAATGTCTCAGTCGAAAGGTAAGATCCAATTTGCATTACTTGCAAAAATGCAAAGGGTTGTGCATGCATTTATGAATGCATGGATGCAATTTTCGCCTAGCGATTGCATTTTTAAGTTTGAGGTTTTCCACAGCTCAGTTGCATTTCCTGTTTAGTATGTGTCTTTTTTTTGCAGACACAGAGAGTTCCTGTAAGGCAGGGCTTGCAGTTCAGCTGTGCATTGACGTTATTTGCATTCTTCTGCTAGGATTACTGGGCTCTTTTTGCCTTTTGCACAGTCAGGAGAGATAGAGCAGGTTGGTAGCGGCTAAATGTGCAATGCTTTATATAATTGTAAAATTCTTTCGTATGCACGCCTATTACAAGTAATTTTATGTGGAACAGAAATACAAACTTTTCAGAAGTCTGTGGGTGAAGATGAAAGGTAAAACTTGAGTTAAACTAGTAGGAAATTAATGTAATCGTATATTCCTTGGGGAATGCGCCGTTGCTGTGCCAGTATTTAGCTAAATTTCCATTGATATCCCTTTGAACATTAAGCAACTTTTGATTTTGAAAGGAAGTCAAGGTGAAGTGTGAATAATATGTGTTAAAAACGTAGAGAAGTCTGTCCCTTCTGAGATTTTGCGCTTTACACTAATTGCTGATTGGCTCACAGTGTTTAGAAGCAGCAATGAGGAAGGACACTGATCTTTTCTGTCTTCTCATTTGGGAGATGTGTTGCTTCTGGGTGGGGGGATCTCGGAAGAAAAACTATCCTTTTAAGCATTCCACTAAGGTGGGGGGACTGTCCTGTTTCATTAACAACCATAATGAAATCTTTTAAGGGTGTAATTGCATATATTTAGTCAGCGATAATATAATAGGTCAGAAGTTCAGGGTTATGGTTGTTTTCCTTATGGTTTTTTTTCTTCTTAAAAAAATGTTTTTTACACCGTTGTATTTTGCAGGCTTAATGTCATGCTGGGGGAGGGATTAAAATAAAATTTCTGACATGGCATCAGAGAGCTGGGGAGGTGCTGTCAGGTGTTCTAGGACCCTAAGGCACTTGTTTCAGAACAAATCCTTTACCAGAGACAAAGCACTTGCCATGTGAGAAATGTGTGGGTTAAAGAGGTGAGTGAAGCACTGGGTGAGTTAGGTTACTGGGGCACAACCTAAGCAAGTAGGCAGTGTAAGTGTGACCTGGGGAGGTTAAAATGTCTCTCATAAGCTTTCGGCCACTTTTTTTTGGAGTTGTTTGCACCACTTTTTAATTCTACCCGATGGGAATCATACCTCATAGCCCAAGAATAAAGTGATGTGTATTCTCAAGAGTTCGAAGTAGGGCTCTGCTTTTCTTTGAGCATGCAGGGGGAACGTAAATCTAAAAAGCTAAGTGTGCTCAAGAACCTAGGAGTTGGCATTATGAGGTTTACAGGTTCCTGAGTAGAGGGGGAACGTCCAATCTCCTAAATGAACAGACAAGTAACAGCTTGGAAGGGACATTCCATGCTTTCAGGTATGCAAGAGATGGCACCTGGTTACTTTGTATTTTGTATATATTTACGCATTCGTTCAGTTTAACATATGTAGAAATATACACACACACTGGACAGGATTTGGGGGCATACAAAAATATTTAAAATGCAATCGTTTCCTTCAAAGAACTTACCCTGTGGTTCATGAAAGACCATGCATGGCTGAAAGAAAGCAAGTCATTATAATATAAGATAATTGCATAGATAGTGAAGAGAAATGGCGAGGTTGGAGTTTAGAGATAAAAATGATCTTCTCCCTGGGAGAGTCAGGAAGGTTTCATGAGGAAGGTGGTGGTATAGTGAGTTTATCTTTGGACCTTAGGGTCTAAACTAAATCAGGTTCCTATTTGCATTTTGGGGGCAGCTCCCTCCTAGTAGAGCCAGTTTTTGAGTTGGGAAACTAAGAGTTACTAGCATGATACTCTTCTATTATGGGTATGCCCATAATAGATCAGGTACTGGCATTCTCCAAATCATTTTCCATTTATCCAGGTAGTTTTCTTAATTGGGTCCCATTCCAAAGGTGGAGGTTTCTGTCCAAAAGGAAAATTATGGCTAGAAGTAGGTGATCATTTCAGAAATAACATGGGAGCCTTGGCCTGGACTTTCAATGTGGAAGTGGCCTAATTCAGTTAGGGTATTCTCAAATGGCCAAGACACTTTTTGCAGTACCCAACTTCTTTGTCATAATATAACCAAATGAAATGGGAAGGAAAGTGAAAGGTGGCTACAACCTCATAGCACTGAAGAATTTAACAACATGTTCAATTCATGGACCTTTACGAACTTTCTAGATCACTATAATTCGGTTTTACAGACCTCTAATTTAAGGCACAGCAGAGGCAAAAGAATTACAGACTCCCTGGGAGCTGGAAGGACTGGGTTACTTCTTTCCAGCCTTACCAACAGTGAGATTCCGAGAAAGAATTTCTTAAAAAGAAATTTTGTTTTCCACTGTTGTAACTTTAGGTGGTATGCTTTCCAGCTTGTTTATATTAGCTGTCTGGGGTTGAACTGACATTTTTCAAATATTAAAGTGGTAGAATGCCTTTTGAGGAAATCTGAAATGTAAGTTAACAGGAAGGGCACCCATTCCTGCACTTTACAGGAAGACAGGCTACAGGAAAAATGTGTCATCTACATTACCCGGGAGAGAAAAGCTATTGTTATCAGCCCTAATGATTGGAGGGAGGGAGGGAGGAAGTGAGGGAGGAAGGAGGGTAGTGAGGTAGGGAGGTTTGGCATCTCCCAGTTCACCTGAAAAGATACAAAAAGTTTGATCTTGTTAAAATGCACTCTTTCTCAGGTCTATCTCTATTCACCTTCCAAAAATTACTAATACCTTAGTTTAAGATAGTAAATGTTACATGTTCCCCTTTAAAAACAATTTAAAAATTTAAAAATGCTCCTTTAAAAATATAGCAATAGGCCAGTCATGTCGTGAGAAATGTGGGTAAGGCATAATTCAGAATATTGTAGGAAAGTGATAGACAAGGGCTTAACCCTACTATGGGATCTTTGCTTTGTGATTAATTCCACCCTGGGAAATGAGATGTGTCAATTTCTCATTCTGTGCAAATTCCTTTGTTAGGTTGTACCAGGCGGACTTGTCACGCTTAGCCTGTAATCTGAGCCAGTTACGTTTTATAACCTCGTACATCTCAGGACACAAAATCAGAATAGGTACCTTGGGTTTCCCCGAGCTGCTTTTGTATTATGTGGCATTCAGCACTTGACAAGTAGGCTGCATGTCAGCTGCAGGGGCTTTCAGGGGGTCTCTTTGCGGTAAATTTAATGCTGGAGGAAATGGTTGAGATTCTCATCCCTTTGTTTTTCACAGATTAGTATTTTTTAAACAACTTTTTAGTATTTTAAAATCTGAAAGATCTATAAGGAATATTTTTAAAACTTAAAATAAAACTAGTATATAAATAATACTTGTTCATTATAGAAAAATTTGAAAATATAGAAAAGGAACAAAGAAAATAAAAATCACTAGTTACCACAGTGTACATTTTAGCATATATCTGTTTGGACTTTTTTTCTATTCTGTGTGTGTGTATAGATAGATAGATAGATAGATAGATAGATAGATAGATAGATAGATATGTGAATAAACCCAAAATGTGTATAAAACTAACATTTATTTAGTTATCTTTAGTTTCACTTACTAATACACTGTAAAATATTTCCACGTTAATCTATTTCAACATTCATAGTATCCAATTCTATTGTATTTATTTAAATAGAACCTAATGATTATTAGCTTTTTTATTCAGGTATAATTATTATACAAAATTATATTAATTTCAAGGTATACTACATGATTTGATATTTGTATATATTTGGAAATGATCACAAGTCTAGTTAACATCCATGACCATACATAGTTCCAGAATTTGTTTTCTTTTAACTTTGAAGATATACTCTCTTAGCAACTTTCAAATATTAAATACAATATTATTAACTATAGTCACCATGTTGTACGTTACCTCCCTGTGACTTATTTTATAACTAGAAGTTTGTAGCTTTTGACCACTTTCACTCATTTTGCCCCCTCCTTTCTGTTCTGTGTATCTGTGAGAATGTTTTTTAGCTTTTTGTTTTTTAGATTCCACATATCAGTGAAATCATGTGGTATTTGTCTTTCTCTGTCTGACTTACTCCACTCAGCACAGTACCCTCTAGATCCATCCATGTTGTTGCAGATAGCAAGATTTCCTTATTTTTTATGGCTGTATAATATTCCATTATATATATGTATATGTGTGTGTGTATATGTATACATATATACACACATATATAGATCACATTTTTTTATCCATTCATCTGTTGATGGACACTTAGGTTATTTCCACATCTTGGCTGTTGTAAATAATGCAATAAACATGGGGGTGCTATTAACTTTCAATATTATGAGTATTGCTATGATGATCATCCCAGTTCATAGGTTATTACGTATACTGTGGCCTTAGTATCACTATAGATAACCAATTCTTCCCCACTCTCCATTTTCTTCTCTACCTTTTACAAATAGCTTTTTAAAATTATTGTAAAATGATATATACTCACTGAGAGTAAATTCAAACCAAAGAGAAATTTATAATAAGAAAATAAGAA
Source organism: Rhinolophus sinicus (assembly GCF_057876585.1). Classification (NCBI taxonomy): domain Eukaryota; kingdom Metazoa; phylum Chordata; class Mammalia; order Chiroptera; family Rhinolophidae; genus Rhinolophus; species Rhinolophus sinicus. The sequence continues at coordinate 48,372,436 of NC_142512.1, forward strand.
TCACTCAAAGTTATACCACCCAGAGCTAATTACTGTTAATTTTTTGGTGACTATCTTTTTGTATTTGTATATACATACATATATACATAGGTATGCATGCTATTATTTATGCGTGCTATTTTACACAGTATATATGATATTTGTAACTTACTTTATACTCTACCATACGTCTTGGACATCTTTCTATATTCATACACATGTAGTTACGTCATTCTTTCCAACAAATTAATTTACAATGTAAGAATGTAGCCGTTTTCAATCTTCAATTGGACTTCCACGTAGTTTCAGTATATTTCTTTTTAAAGAAAACTGCAAGGAACACCTTGGACATACTTCTTTGCACATTTGCCCTATTATCTCTTTAGGATGAACTCCTATAAGTGGAAGTGTTAGGTCAAAGGGCATGCATGGATATATTGCCAAATTGCCTTCTAGAGAGCTAACACTAATTCATCCCACCAATAAAGTTTGGAAGCACCCAGTCTTTCCTTTTAAGCATCATGGTAAATATTGTCAAATGAATTGCTCTCCAGAAAAGTTATGCCTGCTTTCCTTCATCCTGAGTAGAATAATTTGAAAAAAATCTCTATCAATTCAATAAAAGTTATTAATACTTTACACTTCTTTGCATTTTTAGTAATAAAGAAGTTGAATTTTTCCCTTTTTTTTTGACATTTGTGTTTCACGTATTTGAGTTTTCTCATAAAATGTATCTTTAAATTTTTAATTTGGGGATCAAATTATTTTCAAAGTTAGGCCAGAACATTCCAAAATTGCGAAGCTTAAGTAATCATGGGTTGGAAATTGGGTTCCATGCATCTAAACAATTTAATTCACTGGTGAATTTTAATTTTAACTAAAATATCTTTAGTAAACATCACATATTTTATAAACTCATTTTGTTATATTGTCTATAGCTATCCAGACCCGTATGAAAATAATAAGAAAAATGTAATGATCTGATTAAAATTCCAGTTTGGGAAATAACTTACTTCTGGACATTTCTGCATTTTTAGTTATCTCTACAGGCAAAAGTAGTTTTTCTCTGTTTCGTAAACAATTCTTACATAGCACATGGTTGTATTATGTGCATTGTTGCAGAATAGTTCTTTTTTTTTCAGCTTCATGTGCAATGTCTAATCATAAAAGGTGGTTCACTTTAGTTGACTAGATTTCTTACAAGAATTAAGGCTAAAATCTACTTTGATGACCTCACAAATTAAATAAGTCAGCCACACTTAACATATTCTTAACATAGCCTTCCTTAGTAAATGTGCCTATTTCTGCATCCGGGGATAAGTGATAGAATTTAAAGCCATGAAAGGAGTTTTATAGTCCAATCATCTCTTAACAGAAGAGCAAACTGAAGCCTTGGAAGTAAGTGCTTTGCCTGAAGACATAGCCAGAGGGTAGAATTTACATCTCTTGATTCTCTGTCCCTAAATTCTTTTCACTAAACCATACACAAACACTACTAGTAATCCATATTTACAAAGCATTTTTTTCCTTCATAATCTTTAGTATATTCCACATTTTTTTTGGTTTTGTTTGTTTTTGTGAGAAGCAGACTGGCAAGGGGGGAGGTGGCGGCTGATGGTCCAATCAGTAGGGGTTCTTTTTCTGTGCCCAATAAATGGTGATATATGCATCATGGTGGTGGGGCTTCTTACCAGTTTTCTGCAAAAGGATATTTTGCAAATGCTTTCATTGTAATTCCCATTGCCTACACTAGATAGCTGCAAGTTTTAACCATCGTTAATTGTTATTTGCCTTTTTTGGACAACCTCTGAAAGACCCAGCTGGGTAGCTAACATTTCTTCTTTTATATCTTTGCATCTCCACCTCTTTTAGCAACATGCTTATACATAATAGGTGCTCAATAAATGACGATGAAAGTGTTTTTTATCAGTAGGGATCTCTATCACTTTCCCCCCTGACATTTCATAAAAGTTTTGGGGTCACTAAATTACAATGCAGTTTTCTTCCTGTGCTTTTTTGTTTGTGTTAATATTCCCATTATATGTTTGCTTTATTTGAAAATTGCAAGGATAGCATAAAAAGCAACTTTAGATGGCTGGAGGAGTCATATCTCCTACCGATGCCCTCTAAACAGATTTCAAATTTGTATGATCCTTGGCTAACTAACTTTCCCTTTTAAAAATAAGCGGAACTAAGATGAATTTTCCAAAGACTCTAATGGGATAGGATTGAAGTGAATTCCTCCCTCCTGTGCTGGTCTCAGGAGCTGTTGGTAAGTTACCTCTGAACTTGAGCCTCTGAAGTGTTGTCAGAGATAATCTGAAAGTTTTTAACAGCTGCCCTATGACAAAACAAGGAACTTTGCATGGATAACCTCCAAATGAAACGATTCCCCCCTTCCACCCTGGGTTTTGTTTCCCACTCTGTCTCCTCAGATGGTTTTCCTTCCCAGAGCTGGTTCATACATTTTGGTAGTCAGTCCACAAAACCCTCTCTTTCTGCAGTAAGAGGATGTTCTGGTTATAACACAGGAAATCTATCGCAAATCATATCATTTAGTCAACTCACTTCTGAGTTGAAGCATTAAATAGATACTTGCTGGAACTCTCGTCATCTGATTTATTTTCTACTCAGTACATTCCTCCTTAAATCAGATTGGGATCAGGTGGTGTTTTGTTTTGTTTTATAGACCATTACCTCCAAATTTTGGTGCTGATCACAACCCATCCCCCCACCCCCAATGCTATCATCATCACCATCTTCACTTTTTACATGTCAGCCACTTTTCATGTATTATGCTTTTGAACGTCACAAAAATCCTATGAGGACAGATACTGTCATCATTCATTTATAAATGAAGAAACTGAGGCTCAAATGAGTTAACTGACTTTCCTGTGGCTGAGTAGCCAGTCAGCAGCAGAGGCAAAGGCAAGGCCGGGCCTGTCTGACCACAGGGCCCATGCCTATAACCCAGGGTCAGCAAATTACAGCCCGAGGGCCAAATCCAGCCCCACCTGTTTTTAAGTTCAGCCCATGAGCTAAAATGTTTTGCACATTTTTTAAATGATTGGGAAATAAATCAAAAGAATAACATTTCACGACACATGAAAATTATATAAAAATTCACAGTCCGTATCTACAAATAAAGTTTTATTGGAACACAGCTGTGCTCACTCATTAATATGTTTTTCATGGCTGCTTTTCCCTCCAAAATGGTCGGGGTGAGTAGTTGTGATGGAGGCTGTTTGTCCCACGAAGCCAAATTATTTACTGTCTGGCCCTTTCCAAAAAAAGTTTGATAACCTTCCCCTTTATGACTTTACTCGATCACGGCCTGGAGTTTTTTCATGATGAGGCCCCCATATTACATTTCTCTTTGGCCTTACTTGGAAGTTGTTAACCTGGATTACGACTCACTGGCTACTCAGCCAGTGACCTCTGGGGCCCACCCACAGGAAATGTCTGAGTGTTTCTCTTGGTTATGAGATTTGTAGGCCATTGCTCATTTCCGTTGAACTAAGCTACCCGTCTCCTTTAGCCCATCCTGGGGTCCTTTCGCCTGAGCTGCGCTCTTCCTGTTTGCTTTATATTCTTTTCTCCCCCCCCCCCCCCCGCCCCTTGAGAAGCTGCTCATTAGTTCATCCCTCATTCCTTCATTCCCCCTTCTTGATCCTATATTTTGTTTAAAAAGCAAACTAAAATCACCTCTCATGCTACGACCGTTGCCTGGCTTTGTTGATTATTATCATGACGCAGGTCAGAGGTTCCATACTTTCTTTTGTGTGGCACAAAGATGGAAACTGCCCGCCATGGTAAGACAGTCACCATCTTACCCAGAGAGGTTTCCGGTTGTCATCTCTTACAAAGGTTAGAGCCATTTTCTTTAACCACCCCCCTCAACCCTGGGTGGACAATACTTTTTGGGGGCATGAATATCCTTTTGCTTACAGAGTCACATAATTTGTGGGTATTGTGTGTATTTAGGAGGGAAGGTTGTGGTAAAGGGAAGAAGGGGTGGAGAGGGAAGCTACGTGAAGACAAAGTAGCTTTGGTAGGATGAGCCTAGATTTGTCACTATCCAGAATGAGGTAAATTTAAGTCACATACAAGGAAGTGCTAATTCCTACTACCCCAGATGGCAACACCACTGCGGGTTTTTTTCTGTATTCCGGATACTGTGCTTAGTGAATGATCTCATTCTCCCCTCCTTAGGGCCTGGAGAGGTGATGCCACATTTTATATAGGAGCAAAGTGAGGCCAGAGAGGTTAAGGAACTTGCTTTAGACGTCAAGGCTGATAGTGGCAGAGCAGAGGCTTTTAATTAAGGTCTATCTGACCCCAGAATCTGAGCTCCTGGCTACTCCGCTTGAGTCGTCGCTCCATAATAAATTTATGAACCTAATACCCAAAAGACATGGTTGGAGATAGAACACATGAATGGCTTCCCTGGAGATGTGGGCATACCAGGACCTGGGATGGTAAGTAACAGGGACTAACCTGTGTCTACCTATATATATAGATTCCTTTTGAATGTTCCTTTAAGTCTCTGTTGATTATAGAATACTGGGTCTGACTCTTTCTGACTGCCGAGGTTGAATTCCAAGTACAAACTGCCCATTGGACGAAGGAAAACGGGTTACAACTGGTTTACTGATAGATACTGGTCTGTATAGAATGGAAGTTTGTATTAAATGTCAGCAGTGAGTACTGATTCCATTAGTTGTCTTATAGGCTGTAACTAAGGAGACTCAAACTTTGTGTGTTTCCCTACACATCTAAGTTAAATTGTTTTAAAACAGTAATAAGAACATGGCCAGATTGGCACCATACTAAAGGAATACTCAGCCCCTTTTTGGCTTAGTGATTTCTTTTCTTCCTGGTTATTTCTATGTAAATGTAACAAGTGCAGTTTCCTTGAAATTGTGAATGAATCTATGTCTCCACTGTTTTCCTCTTGTACTGGACAGTGTGGAAGGTACTAAAATTACCTCTTTTTTTGTGGAAGAGGAGTCAGTGGGATTGAGGAATGAATTTTCTTTGAAATTAAGGGATTCTCTCTCGGCTTTCTCTCCAGCCAAAGCAGAACAGTCATACCTATGCTTGAGTTGTTTCCCATAATCCCATGCTGAAACCATGGGAATAGATGGTCTGGATGTTGAGTGACAGTTACTCATTCCCTTCCTCTATTCTCCCTCGTCCAATCCCACATGGGAAGGATGAGTTAGAGTTAAGGCTAAGGCTAGAATCTGAAAAACCCGTGGGAACAGCATCATTTTTGGGAATGATTTGGGGAATCATTCTGCAGTGAATGTGAAGAGATAGCCTTTCTGTGATATTTGAAAACGTTATAAGCATATTCTCCTCCGCGTTATTTACTCCTTCCTGCACCCCAAGCTCCTTTGCTGTTTGAAAAAAAAAAATAATCCCAAAGACTCTGAGCATACCTAGAGAAAGCACTTTGATAAAGGGTTTGTTCAGATCAGTTCAACAAATAAATTTCTGACCTATTGTTATGACATTTAAGACATTGTGTTAGGTGGAACTAGACAGAAATGCATTCCACTCTACTTTTCCACTTACTAGTTACGAGCCCTGAAAACTCTACTTAGCCTCCAGCTTCAGTTTTCTCACCTGCTATGTGGAGAGACTCATTTACTGGATTGTTACGAAAATTAAGCAAGGTCTTGTATTTAATATGCTCTGGCCAGTGCTTGGCATTCATTTATTCAGTAATTGTTTATTGAGTGCACATCTGGATTTCAGGCATTGTGCTATAGTACATAAGCTCACTATAAACATAGATTTGCTTCCTTCTTCTTTCCCTCTAATCCTTCAGAAGCTTATAGTTCAGTAAGATGTAAGAAAAGCACTGAAATGTGTATAATACAAGCCGGAATCCTAGATACATATGCTTAGCAGAGGTACTATGAGTTGAGCCGTCCTTTGGCTGAGAGGGAGAACAGCCAAATTTTTACAAAGAACTTGGAAGTATCGATGTGATTTTCAAAGTTGATGAGGAAAGTGTGTCCTAGATCCTAAGTAGGTAGGAGAAGGCATCTTGACTTCAGATATCCAGGGGCACCAATAGAATGTTAATGTAGGCAGAACAATTCCTTAGAAGAGTTAAAAAGAGAAGATGCCCTAGGCAAATACTGGAGCTTGAGAGACCTTACTTGTTTCCTAAGAATTTCCTTTTTCTTACCAAGCTACATGCTGGAGCTTTTACTTCTAATCACAATAGGTTAATAAGTGGAATATATCAGATCTCGTACTTTTAGGTGTTTTTGTGTGGTGGAAACTCCAGGAAATCTGGAGGTTAATAGTTAAAGGAGTATATCATCATATCAGCTGGGTTTATAGGCATACTGTAATTATATAAGCAAGCTGTTGGTTCGATAATCAGCGTCTAGCTAAGTCAGGGAATAGTTCCCGAAGCATGGCCACAGCTGCAATTTTCATTCTTCATAACCTGCCAACCTGCCTTTTCCATTTCTTAGTGCTTTTCCCTTTTCTAGAATCATCTGAAATCAGTTTAGGAGGAGGACAACTGTTTAATGTACTTCTGAATTCTCATTTTACGTAAGAGTGGAGCTCCAGACAGTTCTTTTACCAAACTGACTTTCTCAAGCTTGATATTGGATACCAGCAAGGGAGTTCATCAATTTTTTGTGTATTTTTAATTTCAGAAAAATTCCGTTGAAAAGATAAATATATTTAATGGAATTAATTCTTCTTCCTTTATCTTGGTTTCAAAAACACAGTGACCTAAGTTCTGGAGCTTACAATAGGTTGTTCCTTGGTGTAACTATTACTTATGTAGTCACCTTCTTTCTCCTCAGTGACTTTATTCAACTCAGGGTCAGTGGAGTGGGTAAGGTGATGGGCTGAATCACTCAGTCAGAGTCGGGCGAGCCACAGGGCAGTTTTTGCCTCCCTTTGCTGTACAGTTAAAGAGGACATATGACCCAGCCAGGTAGGTAGGACCTGTCACCTGTATCATCTCATTCAAGTGGCTTGCCAGGTCTTCTCGCTTGGGACTTTGTTCCTGAATGAGTTTCTCTTTTCTTGGGTAAAGTAGTGGGGGTGAAATGCAGATTTAATTCTGGAATTGATTTAAAAATGAGATTGAGAAATTTTGATACATTAGGGTTAGAATGACTTTTTCCAAATTCCAGTCTTTTATTATTTTTTTTCCTGATGTGACCCATCTAAGAACAAGAGAGTCAGTGTTAGCCAGGTAGGGGGTGGAGTGGACGGATTGGTGGGTGGGGGGCAGAGGATCATATATTTCTTGGTTGAATTTAACAAACATTGTTAACAAAATTAAACAAATAATTTGCACCTAACGCTGTGCTAGGTGCATATAGAGATGAGTAGAATTGCATCTCTTCCTTCAAGAAGCTCGGGATGTATTCGTTTGCTAGGGCTGCCGTAACAAACTACCGCAAATTGGGTGGCTTACACAACAGAAATGTGTTGTCTCAGTTCTGGAGACAAGAAATCTGAGATCAGTACGGCAACAGACTTGGTTGCTTCTGAAGGCTGTGAAGGAAAATCGGTTCCATGCTTTTGATGGTTTGCTGACAACCTTTGGCATTCCTTACCTTGTAGACACATCTCCCGGATCTCTGCCTTCATGTTCACATGGTGTTCTCTCTGTGTGTTCCTGTGTCAGATTTCCCCTTTTTATGAGGACACCAGTCGTATTGCATTAGGAGCTGACCCTCATCCAGTATGAGCTCATCTTAACTAATGATATCTGCAATGACCCTATTTCCAAGTAAGATCCCATTCTGAGGTCCTGGGGGTTACGACCTCAACATTGGAATTTTGGGGGGACACAGTCAATCCATAACATGGGAAGACAAACATAATGCTACTGTGTGCTGTGCATGTAGGTGAAGGGCGTAATTTAACTGGAAGATCAGGAAAGCCTGTTGGTAGAGGGAGGTCATTAACTTGGTACAATGAATTTTCATTGTGGTTTTGCTCAGGAGAAGAAGCAAGTGAAAAAAAAAAGGGGAGGGGACTTGCCATCTGGTCCTTGAGCAGACTACCTGCTCTTTCTTCTGATTTTCTTTTTCTGAAAGCAGAGCGCAGCTCACAGTGGCCCATGCAGGGATTGAACCGGCAACCTTGGTGGTGTTATTAGCACCGTGCTCTAACCAACTGAGCCAACCCGCCTCCCCTCTTCTGATTTTCTGCCATTAATGGCAGACTGGATACTTCTAAGTGGAGGTGAGGGGTGTTAGAAAGTGCACGTGCGAGCACACACACATGCTGTTGCTGTATTGATTCCCAAAACTTATTAGTGTTGAGTGGTAATGAGACAGCAAAACACTCTCAGTTGTCACAGCTGACAGAGGTGGAGCTTGGAGTTTGCGGGAAGGGGGCATCCTTCCCTCTGTAACTAATGCAACAAAGCTTAAGAAGGAATGGGAGTAAGAACCAAGGATCTGTGGCCAGGCAAAGCTTATTTTTAGAAAAGGGCAGACTGAAAAAAAGTACTTCTCTTGCATTACCAAGTTATTACAATATTGATTATTAACAAAAGGTCTTTTCAACCGTGTGTATACTTAATGGAGTTAATAGACAGTTTTAGTTTCTTTATGTGATCTGAATATGTTTAGCATAAAATTGTGTATAAAAATACCAGGATCAGTTTCAGTAAGAGGGGACGATAAGGGATGAATCTGTCAGGACATGTTGTGTGAGGTGATTTGGGGACAAGGTCAGTAGGAAGGAACGTTTCCAGCTTAGAACAGACATCCCTCATCTGTCAAATTGTCCTGCCAGGGTGCTGATGGTGGTAAGCTGTAAGTGCAGGGGGCCAGGTGGGCAACCCAGAAAAAGACGCAGGAAGGTGACTCATCCTTCAGAGCTCAGTGGATGGTCCTGGGAGTGGGGATCCAAACAGCAGAAGAACAGGTGGGCAGCAGAAGAAAGGTAGAAAGTAGAAATGAGTTGAGTCACCATGGAAGGGAAAGGAAGAAATTATAATCAGGGAGGTCAGATGGAAAGCAGGGATCAGAGAGTGAAAGGGTCCACGACAACCAGGGTGTGGAAGCCAGGCATGAATGTACATTTGTATTCCATGTGAGAAATGACTATCCACCTCACCTGTTTCTTTCAGCTTCAGAAGCAATCTTTGTTCTTCTGGCTGTTGTGTGATGATACATCATAGGAAGCCTGGGGAGGTAGGGTGTAGATGGGTAGACAGAAAAAGAGCAACAGAAACTTGTTTAAAACAAGCCCAGACCTATATCTGCACACAGCGCTGTAAGTGGGACCAACAGAATCAGAGGAAAACAGGAAATAGTGAACCAGCTGGAGTGGCAGGCCACTTGGCTTAAGACTGAAAGCAACTGGTTGCTCTCTCTCAGGTTAGGCGGTGAACAGGGTCTAATGTGAAGAAGCAGCCCTGGGATGTAATTTGCCATCCAATTCCATGGCAAAGCTGGGAAGAAGAAATGCAGATGCTAGAGGAAAGCTTGTGCTGCTCTTAAAGGGGGTTGGGATGTAGATGCAGTCTTCGCGAAAGCAACTGGGCAGTAGCAAGAACCTGTGCAGTTTTTGTTCCCTTCGATCCAGCATTTCCGTTTATGAGCATCTACCCTATAATAGCTAGTGATTTTCTGAGTGCCTACCTACTATGTGCAAGGCTTTGTGATAAGCACTTTACTAATTAGCTCTACTCCTCAGAAACGCCTGAAAAGTAGGTAAAATGATCCTCATTTTACAAAGGAGGAAATTGGAGCTGAGGTTACTAACTTGCCCAAGATCATACAGGTAGTGATTGCAGAGCTGGGACTTGAATCTAGTGCTTTTAAATTCCAAAGTTCATGTTTTCCACTTATGTCCTGCCATGTCAAAGTAGTGAAAAATAGAAACACCCTATTGCATAATAATAAGTTACACATACCTACCTGATGCACTAGGTTAGAAAGAGAGGGTAGTAATATTAATGGAAAGATGCTTATGGCCCAGGAAGAATGGATGTATACCTATATATACATTTATGCGTACATGTTTGTGTATTTGTGTGTATTTTGGTTTTCTTCAAGTCAAAGAGTCTTTATGAGGCAGAATTTCACTGAATCCAGTTGCAGGAGGTATGGCTGAGCCTGTGTTTTCTGACTCCCGCTTTTTCACTCTCTGCCTTTATAGGGGCCCTCATTCTGCTTTTCTGAGTCTTTTCTGCTTTTCCCTGCAGAGCAGGCTTTTGCTAATTCATCAGTATGCACGTGGTTTAAAAGAGCTATTAACCCTGCATCTATATGAATCTGTAGTTTTAGGCCCCACCGTTCTTTGATTAGTTACATTCTTTGGTCTCAGATCATATTCACTATCTTGTAAAAACAAAGAAAAAATGTTTTCTGTTGATGAGTGGCTGCTGGGTTGTCTGGACCTGAGTTGGGGTTCGTCCTTGGGCTCATGAAGGGTAAGTCCATGGCCCACTGCTCACTTAGAAGTGCTGCAGAAACACGGGGCATAAGTGAGACAGACAAACGGATTGACATCATAAAGCAGGCAGGAAGGAAATACATAAAAACAATGAATATGGCAGCTTAGACTTACACTTGAATGAAATCTTGACAGTATTGTGACCTGTGGTGTTTTATGTTATTTTCATACCGTTTTTCCCCGAAAATAAGACTGGGTCTTATGATAATTTTTGCTCCAGACTATACATTAGGGCATATTTTCAGGGGATGTCTTGTTTTTTCATGTACAACAATCTACATTTATTCAAATACAGTTGGGTCATCTTCTTCTGGAATATCACCGTAACGTACTAAATGTGTCCATCTGGATGACGATCTTAACTGGGGCTTATTTTTGGCATAGGTCTTATTTTTGGGGAAACACGGTATTTGTATACTATCAATAATGAAGACCCTGGTTATTAAAGAAAGCTATGTATCTCTTCAGATTCTCTCATTTTCAGTGAGTAGAAGTGGCCCAGACCATATACGTTACCGTTTGTTCTGTTGCCGGTTGCCTTTTATAAGGAGGCCACTTGAGCAGTAAAAAGAGCCTAATACCATCTGCTGAACAAACTGGGTCAATGCCCTTGAACCGAAAGAACACAGAAAAGGCACACTGGTGTCCTCTAATGGCTAAGTGATAAATACAGGATTAGTTTTTCCGTGGTTTGATCGTTGCCCAGGTACATGTGGTACAGAGAGTCTGGGCAATAGAGAGCTGGCAAGATGTCAAAAGTTTAGAGCCATGAAATGTTACAGCTCGTGGGGACCTCGGGAATCATCTAGGCTAAACACCTCATTTTATAGATGAAGCAGTTATGATCAAGAGAGATTAAGTAACATGGGTAATGGTGATGGTGAGCTAGGTCTGGAAGGCATATCTCCTGACATTCACACCTGGGTTCTTAGCATCCAGGTATATGCTGATGCTAAGCCAACCTTTGGCTCTCTGGGGAGCCCTTATATTCTTCCTGTGAAGACAGAAACTAACTCCAGGGGCTTAAAGATTGAAAAAAAAAAAATAAATAAACGAGGGCTCAGGCATGGTGGAAATCAGGACCTCTGTTTACTCCATGGGCCATCAGATGGTTGAATGGGTCTGTTCAACCAGCATGCAGCCATGCATCCACTTATTTATTCACTGAGCATTGATTAGATGCTTCTTAGTGTGGTTAACATCTCAGAGAGAGACGACTTCTACTTGCAAGAAGCTCACGTCTAATGGGGGACAGACGTATGTACCAACGTTTGTGACGCAGTGATAGCTCCAAGGAAAAATGATTAATTGCTTGGATCTTGGAACATGAATGGGAGAGTCAGAGAGTGGGAGTGAAGGAGTCATAGTAAACCTAGCTTTGGTCAGCGTGTGAGGCACTGTGAAATGGCACGAGTGTGCAGGGCACCCTAAAGCTCTGTGTGGTTGTTGGAATGTCGGGTCATCTAGCAGAGCAGTGAGAGATGTAGGAAAAATAGGCAGCGGCCAGGGTTTGGAAAGCCTTGCACTTCAGGAGGCATTCATTACCCGACTCAAATACACACTATGAAGAACGGCAGAGACAGGGTTTCTTCCAGCTGCTATATTTAATATCATTTTGTATTTTAGACTCAACTATGCCTCTATGTCCCTTAGCAACAGGTTTTGTTAATATTCTGAGCTCAGTATGAAATGGAGAGCCAAATTGGCATTGGAGAGCTTTCCGTTGGCACATCTATGACTGGCTTTCTTTATCACTTAGGGGGAAGAAAGATATTAACCTTTGTAGGGAAGAGAGTTTGCCGGGGTTGATTAGTACTGAGCGTAGTTTTCTTTAACTACCATTTGATGACTCAACTCATAATGGCATTTTGTTGGCTGTTCACCAACTCACACTTGCCTCCGATTGACAGGGCATGCCTTGAGGTCTGATTATATGTTTTTCATTCATTTGGGCCTGTCTTCCACCCTGCGTTGTGTGTTTTTTAGCTAACTAACTTGACATTCCTGCCTGCCGTCTCCCCCCCCCCCCCCCATGTAAGCTTGTCTCTCACCCCCATTTGCTTTCTTCATGAGGTCATGCAAGTGCTACTTAAATTTGAGTGCCTGCCATTCTGGAGGTTTGACAGAACGGAAACCCCAGCCTCTGTGTTCCAGAGCAGGAGATTCTGGACCTTCGGCAGTCAGTCTTTGATCTCTGGAAGAAGAGAATACTCCCCAGTTCTAGAGTCTTAACAGAAATGCTGGAGGCAGCACCTAGGTAAAGACGAAATGCTAAACCAAACCTAAGGTGGTCTCCCAAATTTCATAAAGCAGCGAATATTAGTTTTCAGCTTTCTTTTTTTAATCTGGTAATTTCCAGAGCCTATGTCCACAGCCTTGCGTAGTTCTTAGCAAACTTAGCAACAAATCAGAGGAAAAAAAATTTAACGAGTTATCTGTGTTTTTAATTACATTTGTGATCTCATCTACTGTCTACATTCTATTTGTTTTAAAGAAATGCCTAATTCAATTGGGAGGATACATTAAGGCTAAAACATGCAGAGAATACAGAGATATATATGGTGCAAATATAAAATTAAGAAGGGTGAACGCTAACAGATGAAGTATTTCCAACATTTCACCTTTCCTCTCTTCTAGCTGGGCTCAAGAAAATCATCCATGGTTTTATTGTTTTTGCAGAGTTGGAAGAAACGAACTCCTTAAACCAGACTCAAACAGTAACCTGAATTTATGTATAACTGGATTCTTGTTTATTTTCCAAAATGCATTTATCTATTGTCACTCTGCTAAGAATAAAAGGTAAATAACGGAGCTTGAGGAAGAACTTTGTTTTTTGTATGAGTTGTAAATGCAAGGATATATGACCAAGAAAGTTTCTGAAGTCTTCAAGAAAAGGACAGAACCAGCTTTATGGGTTGGTTTAGATCTGATGGTCCTAAAAATTACAAAATCTAAAATGTAGTCCAATCATTTGGAATTGATTTAAAAGAAAAAAAATTAAATGTGCTGCCAGCAGTATTAGATTGTCAGACTGCAAACAACACTTTCAAAGAAGTGAACAGCTGTCACACTTCTCTGTCCTCTGAAGAGATTTAGCTTTGGAAAGATAACAGGTTTGCAAATTAACAGATCTCATCTAAATTCCATCCTTTTCCCCTGGAGCCTTTGCAACCCTAACCCCACCCCCTCCAAGAGCTCAGTCCTTTGCTTCTCTTGATCCAAAGAGCATTTGCTTCCTTTTTCTCATTGTTGGATATGCTAGTTACAGGCAGTTTTAAAATGAGAATTAATGAAGAAATGCTGTCTTTTTTTTTCCATTTTATAATAATGACTCTACAGTAAATATTCTGCGTGTATTTTTATAAAAATGACTGGATCGGGGCTTTTGCTCTGGTTAATTATAGACTGGAAAGAAGTTTAAGAAACACTGTTCTGTCCAGTTTACTGTTTGATCCTCAGAGCCAGGCTCAGTGCCCAGCACATTGTAGGTGCTCAAGAAGTATGTTTGACTAAATTATTTATTATCAGTATACAGGGTTAGGCTTATGTAACCTTGTACAGTGGATTAAGGTGGTCTTTGGTGAATTCAGTGTCTCTTTTTTAGCCTTTCCTCTCACTTCTCAAAGGCGAACTTCTACCTCACCAGGGGAATCCTCAGGCATCTTCTTTACATATGTATATTTTTTACTGTGGTGGAATACACATAATAGAAGACTCAATGTTGAAGTGATGTAAAAACATACAATTCTGTGGTTTTTAGTGGATTTACAAGGTTGTGCAACCATCACCACTCTAGTTCCAGAACTTTCTTATCACCACAGGTGGAAAGCAGTCACTCCCATTAAGCAGTTACTCCCCATCCTCCTTCCCCGACCATGCATCCATGCTCTGACCTGTCTTCTTTCTCTGTCTCTATCCTTTCACTGCTTCATCTAGTCTGAGCAATAATAAGGTTGCCATTTATTAGATGCCTGTGATAGTCAAGCACGCAGTGGGATTATGAGGCAGGTTCAGAGACATACATATAAAGTTAGGTTTATTATTTTGTTTTAGGGATGTGAGAACTGAAGCTTGGGGAGGTCGAATTACTTCTCTAGGACATGTCAGTTAGGAGGCTTTGGTGCCAGAGTTTGAACCCCCGTCTTTCTGATCTCAGGGCCACTACTTCTGGAGTGATGTTATCTTTGCTTTCTGAGGACCTAAAGTTATCTACCCGACCCCACTCCCCACTCCATTCTCTTTGCCCTCTTCATTCTCACCCCCAACCTCCACCCTCTTTCTAATGGTCTTCTCTTCTTTGTATTAAGTTTTCATGCTGAGAACAACAGTTCCTTGGGCAAACTCTTCTGACCATACCTGCCAACCCTACCCCTGGCCCCACCCCATATGAGATTCCTCTCCTCTTGGGTGTATGGAGGGCAAAAAGGTCATGGATTAAATCTGGTTCTGCCACTTGCAGCTGTGTGACCTTCAGTACTTCTCTAAATCTGAGTGTCCACATCTGTAAAATGGGATGATGGTAATAGAGACTGCAGAGGCTTGATTTGAAAATGGAATGAGATCACTTACGTGTTATATACCTAAACATGCCTGGCACCTAATGGACACTAAGAATTGTAGTTCTTGGTCTTCTAACTATTATTGTAAAGCAGTGTTTTCTATCTTATTGCTCAGTCGCAAGTCCCAGAATTACCCTGCTTGGTTTTCTAGGGTGTTTTGCTGTCTCTTTTCACCCACATTGTCCAAGTTATATTCAGCTTGTTTTTCACTCCCTAACTTGCATGCTCTCCTCTAGTTAGCCTCTGTCTTATCTTTATTTTTCTTTAACATATCTTACCCCTCCCATACTTGGTGCCAATTCTTAGATTGACCATTCTCCCCTCCTTCCCTTCAAATCCTGCACATTTGTCGGGCCTCAGCTCAAGTGCTCGGGTCTCCTATGACCGATCCCTCCTGTCCTGAGTTCTTCCTTTATGGACTTCCTTTGAACTTGCAGTCGCAGAGCCATAGCACGGAAAGGTACCAAGTTGTTCTTCCCACTTGGCCAGGTTAAGTGTCTTCAGTAAGGTTATTCAACCTGCTTGTACCATCACTACCAGACAGGAGGTGTGGATGTCATCAGAACTGCTGCCAGTAAAGCTTCCCCAAAGTGGATGGAGCTGCCGCTGCCATTGTCAAGTGCTGAAATGGCTCAGTGCTGCCCCTGCCTATTTACATCACTAGGGACTGATCCTGCATCTATAGTGGTTGCCCGGGGCCTGTTACTCTAGTGCAAAGGATGCTGGGAAAGTGAGTATTCAGCACTTTTAGCTTCTATAATGGGTGGCTGACTCTGCCTCATGAGGTGGAGGACCGTCCAAACATAGGAAGGGGACTCAGAGGCCAAACGCGTGACAAATGTCCACTGCAATCTCTAAGCTGGCCATTGTATGCATGCCACCAACTTTCTTTAGCTGGAGACTTATGGGAAATCCAAAGGGCATTTGCAGCAGGAAAAGATTTTACCAGCTCTCTGAGATAGAGCAAGGAAACTCGACTCGGGAAAGCTAAGCAGTGGAGAGAAAACTCTCGAGTCTTAGATTACTTACTGACCTCAAAAGCAGAAGGGCTGGCTCAGCCTTAGCTAGGTCTGTCAGGAGCTAATTCTAGTTCACTTGAAAAAAGTGAAATTTTAAGTGGGGATGCATTGCCTTGATTTGTGAACGATTTTCAATAGGTAAAATCATAGATAAAATCATAGGTAAAAGTTTTATCCTTATTAAGAACTTGATGTAGTAGAAGAGGTATTTTTTCTTGTTTCACAGGAGAGAAAATTATTGCGTGTTTAAGAAAAGCTGCTTGGGGGTGGCCTATTAGCTCAGTTGGTTAGAGTGTGGTGCTGATAAGACCAAGGTTGCTGGTTCAATCCCTGCATGGGCCACTGTGAGTTACACCCTCCTTAAAAAAAAAAAAAAAAAAAAAAGAAGAAGAAAGAAAAAAGAAAAGCAGCTTGTTTGGGGTTGTATAACTATCAGGTGGTAGGCTAAGGCTGGGACCTAGGTTTTCCATTTCTCTTTCAGTCGTCTTACCATACCAAGGGTGTTTCCCTACAAGAATTCCCTTTTCTCTGGGTAACAAATGAATTGTCTATAAATGCCTGAGTATCATAAGGAGCGGTAAAAGAACTCTAGATTTTATGTAAAACAATTGGGTTGGTAGGACATACACAGTAGCTTTATTACTCATGGGTAGTTATTTGGATGAAGGGCATGTTACATTTCTGTACTCTGGCTTGAAAAAGTAAACCTCGGGAAGGTCTCTCTTCCTTATTTTTGAGATATTTATAAGTTCAGTTTCAAATGTATCAGTCTTAGCTTTAGTTCAAATTTGTTTCAGTTTATTAAAATATGTATGTCACATAGCGCAAGAAATCAAACAGGTACACACATCTAAGGAGTTAAGAGTTTAAGAAAGAAAAATATGTTTTATTTTTTACCCTGCAACAAAGGTATTTTGGGTATGTAGCATGTTGTCTTACCAGCTGTTGCCTCCTTTTAGTGTGAGATTAGCTTTCATTACTTTAGTCTGTTTTGGTGATTAATGGAAACTGTGCTGGTGGTAGTGGTGGGGAGGGGGGGCATCTATCACTTTGCCTAAGAACATCAACTGTATATAATCGAGCCAGTAATTGACAGTTTATTGTTAAGCAGCAGAATTCTAGGATTCTTCTAGGGAATGAGAACACAGTACAAGGCTGCAGTTTGGATTTACGTTAGTCAACAAGGTTTTTGAGTGACGCACAGGAAACCTAAACGATACAAAGTGTTGAAGAGATTGAATTGCTGGATTCAGAATCGTGTTACATGGGCTAAATCAGTAGGAGCAGGACTGCCTGAGCCAAGTTACTTTCAGTACCTCAGTTTCTCTACCATTGTTTACAGTATCTATTGTGTGCCAGATCGTTCTTTGTGTTAGCTCCTTACTCCTTCACCACTAACCTACTAGGTAAGTGCTTTCTGTCTTTTGCAGGTGAGGAAACCAATGCTCTGGGAGGCTGAGTAATTAATAATTTTCTTGGAGGTTCATGGAATTTGTTAATAACAGTGTGGGGAATGCAGGCTTTGATTAGGGCACTCCAGAGCCACTTAGCCTAATTGCCTGTTCTTATTCTGTGCCTTTAAGACACCATTTCAGTACTCCCCACAGACACTGAAATACTGTACACATGTTAATGCTTCCTCTACTCTTGAACATGGGCTGTGTTTTGAGTTTATTGGGGAATGGATGCTTGAAAACACAATGCCAGATTTCAGAATGATTTTTTTAAAAAGATGTTAAATTATGCCCTTCTGTGAAGTCATCGTTGAATTTGATACTTTTAGCAGGTTTGGTGATGTGGGTGATTTATATAACTTCATAGTTTATTGTGATCTTTGTTTTCTACACACAAAGCAGTCATAGGTACAGGTAGGTTTGGGAAATGGAATTTGATGATTGCACAGAAAGCAATTGAGTTCACAGGTAGGGATTGGACGAGGGAGGAGATGAAGAGAAGAATTTGAGCAGTGATTCCATTTGGGATCACGAGGGTATCAGAGGGGTGAGCCTTGGCTGAGCAGAGAGGAGCCAGTTAAGAAAGGCAAAAGAGGAAGGAGCAGGAGGCAGGGGATGCGATCCTTAGCAGGGAGCCAGGCTGGGAAGACTTTCTAAATCACAGAAGGGGCCAAGTTCAGGGAAGTGTAGACCTGCCAGACTGTTGAGGTCAGTTGGCAGACAGGGCCTTTTCAACTTGAAATTGAGAGACTGCATCTGGAACACAGCGGAAAGAGTTCTGCCTGACTCTTAGGGTAAGGATGAAGGGAAATAAGTCAGTCAGCCTCGGCCTCAAAAAGGGGGGGCATCTTGAGGTGCTGATTCCCTCATGAAGCCATGACAAACTCACCTAAGTATTGTTGCAGTGTACCTCTAAATTTGTCTCGCTATTTCTCATTTATATGCCCAGGACTGCTTACCCCGCCATAAAATCAAGCAATGGCTCAACTGTCTTGCTCTGTAAGGAAATAGTCTCAGAGCTTTCCTTTTTTTTTTTTTTTGAAACTAAAGTTTTGTCCTCTAAGCACTGAGGCTTAATTTAATTAACACTGATTTTTCTCAAGATTCTAAAAAGCACTCTCTTTTCTCCCTGCCACTAAAATGCCATCTAACTTTTTATTTAAGAATCACGACCATCTTGCTGGTCTGCCGTGCACGGAGAGCTCATGAGAGGTGGCTAAGGTGAGGACCCTTTTGGTTCCATGTCAAGCTGGGCACCTTGTGGGTCTCCCGATGCTGTCCTGCTGCTTTGCAACATTCAGTGTCACCGTCCTGGCCCCACTGCTACTTTCAGCCACCTCCAGCCAAGACTCTCCATTCACCATTGTGTTTTTCTTCTGCTTTTGTCCTCAGCCACGTCTCCACTCTTGGCCCCTGTGGCTTCCTTCTTTAGCCCTCCCCAGGTATATAGGCCTCTTCCTTCAGGTCAGGGAACAGACTGTTTGCAGGGCCAGGTGTCCTGTCGGTGCTCTGCCTCATCTTGGCTCTTTCCATCATTGCCCAGAGCGTTTGTTTCCATTCCTGGCTGTGGAGTCCCCTTCCCTCCCCTCCCTTTCCGTTCCCTTTCCATCCTATCCCATTCTTTTCCTTCTTTCCCTCTCGTTTCTTCTGTCCTGGGCGTTCATGGCTTTTCCACTTAGTGAATTTGCTAAAAGAAAAGCTCCCTTGATAACTGAGGTGCTAGTAGGGGTTGCAGGGCTGGCTGCATGTAGCTGTTGCAGGTGAGCAGCCATATGTGCTGTGCCAAGGTCTAGGGCAAAGGTCAGCATTCCCAGGTTACAGGCTTTGACACCAGTCCATTAATGACAGTGGCGAAAGTTACAGAGGAGCCGGTTTTCTTCTCTTAGCATGACGAAGAGCCTGGATTTTGGAGCCTGGGTTCAAAACCTGGCTCTTCCCCTAATTAACTGTGGGACAATTACTTGACATCTTTGTTTCTTAATCTGTAAAATGGGGATAATACTAGCACCCAGGACATAGGGCTGATGTGAAGATTCTGTTATATATGTAATGTATATAACATCAAATATAACATATTTATATTATATTAAATTGCTTTATATTTATATTATGTTTTATTAATATATATATTAGATTATTACATAATATATAACATACCATTATATATAGTAACATTATATATGATATAGTATATAAACTATACATATATAGTTACTATACGTATGTAAAGCTGTTAGGACAGAACTGGTATACAGTAAGCAGGTGATATATAAGAGTTTACTATTATTCTTTGTTTTTCTTTTGGAGGGGGGAGTACATTTTTGTGTTTGACTTGTAAGCAAGGCTGATTCTCCTTCCTCAGACTCCCCTGAATGGTCGGTTGTCATTTCTATCCTTATTTTAACGATACAGTAGTTTGCAAGTAGTAGGCACTGAGTGAGTATGTGTCGATGGATTTAAATCTGAAGCACAGTAAGCACCTACCTGACTCTGAGTCTGAGGCAGTAAGTGGGATTTGTCAAGGCTGGACTCTCTGCTGCCTGGCCCGGAGTTAACCAGTGGGTCCACCCGCCCATCTCCTTGGGTCCACAGATGGTGCTCTTGTTTCCAGTGCTTTTCTGCTCTGATCCACCACTCTTGGGTTTGGAATGAAGATTTAGAGGCCATGCTCTGGCCCAGCCTTCATGCATGCTTTTCCTCTCTGCAACATGCTAGAGGTGGAGGGCAAGGGGTCAAACCCTTTGTCCAAATATGGAGTAATAAGAGGATTTTTTTTTTTTCTCTTGAGATATTTTTCTTTTTAAGAGCTGCATTGCATGATAAAGTTGAGCTAGGAAGTGAGGTTGGACTTTGTTTGTTTGTTTGTTTTAGTTTATTTAAAACACACATTTTGTAAGCACCTTCTGTGCCAGAAAAATCTAAACAAGACCCTATTTTCAGAGTAGCTATTGTCTAGACAGTACAGTTTTGTGAACACACACACACACACACACACATAATAGGGACATTAGGAGAGGAAAATATCTTTGGTCCTCGTAGACACCAAAGCAAGAGGGTTCTATTTAACCTTTGCGTGAAGGGGGATGGGCAGGGGTGAATCTTGGAAATGTTTATGGAAGAGATTTTATTTGAGCTGAATCCAGAATGTTGAATAGGTTTGTATGAGTCAGACAGGGAAAGGAAGCATATTCTAGACGGAGAAAACAACATGAATAAGGACACAGAACCTCAAAGCCTCCTGGTGGTCTGAGAACTGCAAGAATCTGCCGTGGCTGAAATACAGTATGCGTGAAGGAACACAGTGAGAATTAGCAGTAGCGGTGGTCAGGGGTTATCAGTGGCATGCTGCATCTGGCTTGTGTCTGGCTCGTCAGAGCCATTTATTAAATAGCCAGTGATTTTGCAAGCTGGTTTTTAAACTGTTGGTGGCTTGAAATCGATAGGGCTGGAAATATCTATACCCTGGAATCAGCAAATGCACCATATCAGGGCTGTTTTTTGTCCTCGCGAGAGGTGCTTTTCCAGCAGCACTCTACTGGTTGTGACACCCTGGCATGTCAGTCTGATAATTATTCTTTAGGGCCCCTTCATGGAGGCGATGCACGGAGCCAGTGCAGGATGACGGACAGGGGAGCAACATGATCAGATTTGTAATTTAGAAAGATAACTCTGTGTGTTTGGTCATTTCCCTGAGGAGACAGACCCAGAAAGGGATAGATACATTGGGACGTGTTCTTAGGACTAAAATTTGAAGGGGAGTGAACGAAACACGATTGGGCAGAGGAAGAGATGCATGACGAAGCAGCTGTAAGGCTGGTCCCACAAGGATGCTTGGGAGCTGGAATGGCCCATTGGAGTGGTCCCAGCCAGAGGCACAGGTGTCAGTCAGGCCTGCAGTCTGTGGGTGGAGGCTGGCGCTGTGGAGGGGCACATCACCACGGTGAAGTGGCTTCTTCAGCTGCGAACACTCCCTGGAGAAGGCTCAGCAAGTAGGAGAGAGAGAGAGAGCCTCAGGCCTGGAGGCGGTTCTGGGCTTTGCTGCTCAGCACCCAGGCCACTCTGGTGGCAGTTCAGAGGCTATCTGAGCTCTGTGGCAGGAGGGTGGCATGTAGAGTTGGGAGAATGTTATGGAAGTCCAGGTTCAAGATGATGGAGCCTAAAGTAAGTGGCAGCCAGGGGGATGGAGGAGGCAAGGATGGGCAAGTGGAAAGGTGAGGTCCATGGCAGTGGTTGTCCGCTCAGGGCAGGGGCTGCCCCCCAATGTCTGGAAACATCTGTGGTTGTCAGAACTGGGAGGGGTTGTGTGTCTGTGTGTGTTCCTGGCATCTAGTGGGTAGATGTCAGAGATGCTGCCAAACGTCCTGTAATGTACAGGACACCAACCCTCCCCCCGCCCCATCCCCAAAGAATTATCAGGCCCAAAATGTCAGCAGTGCCAAGGTTGCTGTGAGGTTAGGAGTAAAGGAGTGATATGCGGAGTAAGGGACAGGAAGTGTGACATGCCTTCCTTCTCTGTTCCTGCCCTGGGAGTCTGGGTTCAGAATCCATAATTCAGTACTAGATGGTTAAAGTGGAGACAGCCCTGTATGGATGGACGGAGAAGAACTTCCATCTCCTAAGCAAACACAGATCCCATTGTCTCTGAAGCCCTGCCCATCTCCTAGGACGATTTAATTCTAGGTAACAATCGATTCTCATGTCTTTCCTTTCTGTCTCCCAGAAGATTCAAGTAAATTAGAGCTTCATGTTGTCTTTAAAACTGCAGAGGTGGAAGCAAAAACATAATAAGGGGGCTCTTACCGTAGCCTCTGTGTTTTGCTTCCAAAGGAAACGTTTTGAAGAGAAGTAGAACTTCGGGGATAACTTTAAAATGTCTTGCTTAGGTTCTAGCAAAGTAAAGCAAATGAAGAAAATTAAATGTAATTAGACAAAGCTAGAAGTTGATTAGGGAAGTTTGAACTTAGGTTGTGGACAAGCCCTGCATAAAATATCTTAGTTTGCTTCTTAACATGAGCATATTCAATTGCAGTAAGTTGGTGAGGGCTTTGAGTTACCTGGTCGTGTTTTCTTTTCTGTCTGAAAACTGGTTATTGCACAGAGTGATGGCGTAGGCCAGGCTCTCTGAGGTGTACTGGTCAGAGCTCAGGAACCAATACCAAGCACGTTGGAGCAGAGTGACTGCTGCAGACACTGCCAGTGCCCGTTGATGGGACTTACCAGGCAGAGCAGAGGTGTTTGGCAGGAGCAGAAGTACAGATTTCTTTCTAGGATGGGCACTCATGGGAGTAGAGTAAAATGATTAATTCCTGGTACTAGGATGCTAGATTATAGGTAGAGCAGTGGTCTGAAATTTTCTGTAAAAGGCCAGAGAGTAAGTGTTTTAGGGTGTTGTGGGCCAGATGGTCTCTTCTGTACCGCTGCTGTTACAGTGTAAAAGCAGGCAGACGCCACATAAATGAATGAGTGTGCTGCTTCCAGTAAATCTTTATTTACCGAAACAGGTGGCAAGCCCAGCTTAGCCCATGGCCAGGAGTTTGCTGACCCTTGGACTAGGGTCCTGAGAAGCTGGATGCATTTAAAAAAGTGATTTTGATATGCTGTTTAAGGAAGGTGCGGGTATGGAAATATAGGAATGACTGTAAGATTGATGACAGGGGGCTAAACACATTCATTTTCTCCCCTTCATTTTGATCTCTTTCTCCTGGTCATCTCTCTCCTTTAAATAATTATATACATACATACATACATACATACATATATTCATAATAATTGATTTCCTGTTATTTTTAGAAATGTTAAATATGCAGTGGGAGGAACCTTTTCTAGTCCTTTTTCTTAGTCCTTTGTAAATGCAATTTGGTGATTTTTCTCTTGGGTGTGGCTCTATACATTTTCTTCTATTTGCCATTGACCTTGGGTCAGTGGTTCTCAGCCCTGAGTGTATATTAGAATTACCCGGGGACTGAAATGAAGAGGAAAATTTAACCTGTGTAGGTAACTGTTTATGGCCCACAGGTTATAACTTTGAAAATAGGATTCTTCAGATTTTTAAGGACTGTATTCAGACAAACTTATTTCCCAGGGACACAGTAGAAACACTTTGTTGTGGCTTGGTAGAGGCAATAAAAGAAATATCAGGAAGCTATTGTGACTTGGCTGATGTCTATATTACTAGCCAGAAGCACTTTTTCTATCTACAAGTCCAGTGTCAGCCTGGGAGCCTGGTGAAAGCTTCCAGGTTCCAATGATTAAGTCATTATCCACAGAAGCCAGTCTTACTAGAGTAAATGATCAGGACAGATGTTCTGACTGAGTCCAGAGGGAATAACCTTCTCCCACCGTCATGGGCACAAACATATTTCGATTCTCCTTCTTAAAGAGAACCTAATTGACCAGGCTGAGGGTGACTTTTGTGTAATGTAGGGAGATATAGGGCAATTCAAAAGGTAAATTCAAGGCACTTTTATAACCTATGTTGAAATTAATTTGAAACTATAGATATGGGGATACTCATGTTTTATAAGTAGAGACATTTTTAAGAGGGACCCCCCTAAGAGCATTTTGTTCACAAACATGCTTTTTTGTTTCACAAATGAAACACTGGGATTGCTCAAGCATTCAGTGTTCAAGGCTGAATTTGAAAGATTTAGTGCTTTCTTTCCTAAGCAAGAGTTAAGAGAATTCTGATTCTGTGGGGCAGCGTGGGAGGTGGCCTACAAGGTTCTGAAGTGTTTTCTAGCTGGGAGCAAAGGGTCTAATGACTACTGCAGCGTCTCAGGTTCCATTATACAGGAGATATGAGAGCTGCTTCACTTATTGAGGGGAGATGGAAAGTCAGTAGGATTCTATCCACTGACCCAACCAATGTAGTTGCAACACTAGGGGTATATTAGCCCCTTTGCGAAGATACCTAGAGACACACTGCTGTTCCAAGGTTGGTTAGTTTAATAATTTAGCCGAGCCCTGGCTTTGGATGTATCCCTTTGATTTCTGATTCCTTTGACTTTTTCTTCCTGGTCACAGGGTGGCTACTATGATATAACGTGACAACATCAAAAGGCAGAAAGACTAGGGGGCATTTCTCTCCTGGGTCTTATTATTATTACTTTAATCAGGAAGGTACAGCTTTCCAGGAGCTCCCAGTGGGACTTTCTTTCGGGTTTCAAACCTGGAGCCAAAAGCGACCGGTGAGTTGTTCATACCTTCAAACCCATCCTGGCTAATGGGGTTACTGTGGTTGGCATACGCCAGGGGTTAGCAAACTTTTTCTGTCAAGAACCTGTGAATATTTGGGGCTTTGCAGACTACATGAGTTCTCTGGTTCATATTCTTTTCCTTTTCTTAGCCCTGTGAAAATGTAAAAACCATTGTTCGATCTAGGGCTGCTGCATGCCAGGCATAAACTGATCAGTTTTATTCCATCTCCTGAGGCTGGTCCACCATCCCTGCCCACGTTTGTCACCCACTTGCTGAACAATACTGTGATTTTGTTAGCAAATTGAGTGGGCAGCCAACTGTGTTTGTCTCAATATCTAATTTGCAAAATTGCTGTAATGATTATTAAATGAGATAACTAAAGGAAGCAAATAATACAGTTCTGGGCACATCAAAGGCCTGCAACACATAGCAGCTACTTATATTATTATTGTTGTTTTGTTCTTGTGTAGTATTCCTGTCTCATCGCCGGGGAATTCTGCCCTCTGAACTCCTCCTACATGTGTGCATGGAATTCTGATTAGATTGTAATAAGACATTATTTTGTGATTTTTTTTTTTTTTTTTTTTTTTTTTTTTTTTAGTTGGTTCTGTTTTCCTCAATTGTGGGAAGTGTGGCCTCTCAATTCCATATCTTGTTGACTCCTTTATACCAATTTTAAAGTAATTTGGCAGTGTGCAATTTGATGGAGAAAAATTGGGTTCTGAATTCTGAGGACTTGAGTAGCCCTTTCATTGGAGTAGGTTTAGTATTCTCACTCTGTTAGGTTAGACTAGGTGACAACCCCTGCTCCCCCCACCCCTTGCCCTGCTCCCAGAGCTCAGTGGCTTGATACAAGAAAAATGTTATACCTTGCTCATGCTACATGTCCCAAACGAGTCGGCAGGGAACTCTACCCCAGTTAGTGACTCAGTGACCCAGCCTGAGAGGCGCCACCATTGTGTAGTTGCACCACCGGTTACATATGGCTTTCTCGGCCTCCAGGACAAGGGGCAGAGGGAGATTGGACAACAGCTCTTGGGCTTCTTGCTGCCTCAACCTGGAAGTAAAATATTTCACTAGCCAGAACTGATTAGATAGGTCCATCCAACTGTAAGGAGAACTTGGAAATATGGCGGCGCAAATGGAATATTGAGTATTACTATCCCTTCCAGAATCCCAGTGCTTTATTCACATTCTTCAGAAGGAGAGAATTGATGAGGTTACACCATTATAACAGCAGTAGTAGTTCCTGGTCCCTTTCTAGCTTGTCCTAAACTCTTATTTTTCCCACTTTTTTTCTTTTTTTACATTTTTAGATTATATTCTCCTTTCCCCTGCCTTTTCCTTTTCTTACACAGTTTAGAATCTTGTCAGTAGTTTCTAAAAGTCAGAATGAATCAGTTAGAAAATGATAGACGTGAAAAGGTATGTCATAGATGACTACACCATGAAAATTCAATAGAATTTATCGCTGCAAATGCCAAAGGCACCTTCTTTTGCCCGTTGAATACTCCCCTAGTTCAGTGAATCTCACCTGGGAGAGATGTTACTCCCTAGAGTATATCAGGCAATGTACAACGACATTTATGGTTGTCACAGTGGGGTGGGGGTGGCTACTAGCCTCCAGAGGGTAGAGGATACATATGGTACTAAACATTATACAGTGCACAGAACAGCCATCAACTGCAGAAAATGATCAGGCCCCAGAAGATTCATATGCACGTTACAGTTTGAGAAGTACTACTCTAGGTTGGTTTCAAATTAGGGTCCCATTACTACCATAATACAATCACCCTGGAATGCAGGAGCTCCTTCTAAAAAAGTTACAACTCCTTCCTTCCTCTTTCCCTCCCTCCCTCCCTCCCTCCCTCCCTCCCTTCCTTCCTTCCTTCCTACCTACAATGCACAAGGAACTCCCCTAGACCTACTAAATCAGAATCCCAAGGGGTAGGGCCACGGCCTTTTAAACAAATATCCCGGGACATTTATACCACCCCTGAAGTCTGAGAACCACATCCCAGGGCAAATCTTCACTCTATAGTTACCTCTAGTTTCCCCCAAAACTTTGCACATAGGAGGCCCACCCTCACAATTAGCGTCAACTCTTAACATTTTCCTGTGGCTATTAAAGTGCTGTCCTTCTGCTGCCCCCAGATTCCCCCCTGGCTTTCATCCCATTATTGGAATCGTTCTTCACCTTGCATTGAAAAATGCACAGTGTCTTTGAGTTTCAGAAAAAAGATAAAGAAGTTTTTGTTTACATCTGTTGCCTTTTCTAGTCATTGTCCTACTTCTCTGCGTGCGTCACTCCTTTCAGGTTCCTAGTGGGTTGCCACTGTCTCTGTTTTCTGCATCTTGGTGCCCACTCATCTTTAGTGTCTGCAGTCTGGCTTCTCCCCATTTTGCCACCAAATCTCTTCTTGCAAAAGTCACCAGGGACTTCATTTTCATTTTTGCCAACATTTTTGAGTGCTTTAAAGCAAACCTCTTGAGAGGTTAGCAACCTTATAAACAAAATCATATATTACAGTTCTAACCTGCTTTGTTGGTGTGCAAAGTTGAGCATGAACGTCAGTCTCTAAGCCAGGGAGAAATTGGACCTTACTCTCCCTTTACTTGCCAACCTCCAGGGTAGCAAAGTAGTCAACTGAAGGTTTTTACACTTAAAAACATGTTTTACAAATTCAAGTTTACTGCAGATTTTCTTTTAGCATTAAGCTAGTTATTTTACTTCCTAATTCATTTAATAAATTTGTTCAGATAATTGCCTATATTATTCTTGTGATGTCTATCGTTTTGTAGTTGATTCTGACTAGAAGCTTCCCTTATTCTATAGCACGCATCCATATTTGGAGTAGCTAAAAAAGTCATTCTATATTCTCTTCCCTTTGAGAACATGTAAACTAAATCTTTAAAATTCAGTGGAAGGGGAAGTACTCAAATTGGAAGGTAATAGATTTAGAATGCACCAAATGCAGGCATCCTTCCAAACAAAAACAAAAACCCTCCATTCTCCATCCTTCCCTTTCTTCCATCTTCTTTCATTCCACTTTACTTTCTTTCCTCTTTCCCTTCCTTTTTTTTTTTTTTTTTTTTTTAATATACTCAGCAAACACAGGTAGTGCATTAGGCTCTGAGGATAGGACAATGAAACACACAGACAGACACTCTTGCCTTTAAGATGCTAAGAGTTTAGCATGGGGCAGTATTGTCCTCCAATAAACAAAATGATTTGCTACACATACAGGGAAGGTGAGGGTCCAACGGGCCTGGGAGGGAGCCTTGAAGATGGGGTAAGTGGAAAGTGGGTGGACATTCATAGTAGGGATCTTGCTTGAGCTGAATAGTTACAGGTGAGCAGATGTCTTCCTGCTGCCACAGTAGGGGCGTGGAGGCAGAGGTATTTCAGGCACCGCGGTCGTTATCGGCAGGACAGGGAACTGTGCGATTACCTGCTGCCGCTGAGGTGTCCTCAGCGGGTATTGACTGAGGAGGCTGGAGAAGCAGGGGAGCACAGGTGTGAATTTTAATTTGGGGAGTAGCATGACCATGCATCTGCCAGCACAGAGGACCGTGGCTTGAAGCGCAATCCTGAAAGATGGGAGATTAGTAAAACCAGTGCAAAGACTTGATAGACTGGTGTTCGGTATTGAGAACTAGCCCGGAGTCATAGAAACCTTGACAAAACCACAGGTGAGGGGCACAGGGAGCGACGAGGCTAAAGACAGACCTAGGTCCGGTCAGCGTCGGATGGGGAGCATAAAGGAAGAGTTGCTTAGGAAATAGGAGGAAAACCTGCGTGGCACTGCCACCAACACTTGTGGGTCAGGGACTCCAAAATAAGGTCCCTTTGCTCAGTGTGGCTCACGCCAACAGAGTAAGATTGTACTCGGTAAAGCAAAGCAGAAACTTGAGCGTGCGCTCTCAAGATGCCTTTTCGCCGATTTGAGGAAATCGGTAGACCCTTAAAGGACTGGTGGGAGGTAGGTGGTTCAGGGGTGCGTTTTTCCGAAGAAAGGGTGGCGAGGTCACCGAACCGCGAGAGCGCATGCGCAGTTTGTACACGCGTTCGGACCGGGTCCGGCGGTGCATCGCGTTTCTCGGTTTAATGTTGTCGCCACCCCTGTACGTGATTTTTAGCATGCTATCGGAGGGAAGTTTATCAAAAGGTCACTTTGGACGGAGTTTCGAGTGCCATCTTGGATCCCTCCGGCGCAAACCGGTTTCGTATCTGTGTCCTCGGGTCTCTTATCTGGTCTTTGCAGGCAGGCTTGGCTCGCCCTGGAATTTCTGCCCTTTGCGGACGAGTTGAGCCAGTTTCGATGGGGGATGCGGGTGGACAAAGAGAAGATAAGAACGTTAGAGGTTTAAGGATTCACTGATTACGTGGTGGCGCAACTCCGTGACACAGATTTTTAAGATGCTCGCTACTCTTTCCAAATACCAGGCGTGCCAAAAAAATGTACATGTGACTTGTAGTCATCTTTCATCGGTATATAGTGAATATTACCATTTTAATACAGCTTTTTTCTTTCTTAAAATGTATACATTTTTCTCTTTTTTTTTGGCACCCTCTGCAGTTGTTAAGAAATTCCTTTTTATAGTGATACACCGTATTCCTTCACCTCCCGAGTAACTCAGAACAAATCTGCTCCCCTTACAACGTGACAGCTCTCGAAATGACTGGAAGAAAGCGCTCGTGATTTCCCTTGATTTTTTTTTTTTTCCTTTCTGGGCCACACATTCCGTTGTCCCCACTGGCCTGTATGGGACATGGTTTCTAAACCACTTACCTGCACAGGTGGCACGGCTGGCAACATGGTCGCCATGAACGGGAGAGGAGGGAAATGACTTCCCCTTGTCTTCATTCCTTCCGCCTTCCGCAGACATTTCTTTCTTCTAATTTTTATAGCCAACTCTGCATGAGTTGTTGGGTCAGTGAGCCTGAGGGTGGGGGAGACAGCTCCGGGGACCGCTGAATAGCCTCGCTTTGTCTAGAGGCATGTTTTTCTCACTGTTTATGGTGCCTGACAGGGTCGTTTTTGTTCTGGGGAGAGCTGGTTTGAGAAAGCAGGCTGCTGAGAAAGCTGTGGGGCTCCACTTCCCTCTGGGGCTATCTCCAAGGCCCTCCCAGAGAGCTGTGATTTAGCATCCCGAAGGCGCCCCTTTCCCAGTGGAGGTCATCTGAGGTCTCTGCATCCCCGTCCCAAATCCAACTGTGATAGTGAGAGGAAGAGAAACTGTCACCGACTTCACCAGCTTAATAGAAGTCAGGAAGGAGCCCAGGCCAGCAAGAATCCATTTTAATCGCCAATCACATTACAAAACAAACAAACAAACAAAAAAACAAAAAAAACCAACAACAGCTGTGTACCGCTTTTCATAACTTTTCCTCCACAGTTGGCAGTCAGCTTGCTTTCGTTTGCAGAAAACACGATGTCAGTTTTAGTCAGAATTTACTTGTAAAATCTTGAAAGAAGGCAATTTGGAAAGGAAGGTGAAATTAGTGAGGTTTTCAGTTTGCATTTGGAATGAAACACATTTGGGATTGTAATGTGCAAACAAAATGCTGAATTTTCCTTCTCAGGCCTTCCTGCTTTCTCTCATACCCCTGGGCACACAGACTCCTTCACAGGCAGGCTTTGACGGTAGCAAGAACACTGACTGGCAAGAAAGAACTTCAGTGCCTCTAACTCAGTCGGCAGGGAGCACGTTAGCATCTCCTCTAACCCGGGTGTGGACTCTGGTCAGCTGATTGGGGTGGCAGTACATTCCAGGAGAGAAGAAATGCTTGGCTGGTCTCTGTGGGTTCCAGAACATGTAGTCCTTCCATAAAATGACAGGAGAATGCAGTATGCTATTGAGAGCTGCTGGATTTGTATTGAGCCCCCTACCCCCCACCCCCCTTGCCCCAGGGTCATGACAAAGGTGGTTTTTCCAAGTGAGTTCTCTAGGCTAGCAGTCTAAAGAACTTTAGGTTCAAGTTCCACTTCTACCCATTATTAGTTTGATGGCCTTGGGTGAAGTTCTTGCATAGGTAAAGTTCTTAATCACCCTGAATTACAGATTCTTTCCATAGGTCTAAATGCCATAGATGTTTTTGCCCTGCATTTGCTCATAGAGACAGGTTCTACTGGGTGCATGGGTTTAAAGTATTATTCATAGGACTAATAATATGACTCAGTTTCCTCATCTGTAAATGGTAAGATGCCTTCTACTCACTTAGGCCTTGTTCCAGCTTCAAAGTTGATTCACTTATGTTATCAATTAAATGGGCATTTCATCGGTGGATGGATACTGTGTATCCAAATATTTATATGTCTATATGTGTATACATATATAGAATATATATGTGTGTGTGTATATATATATATATATATATATGTATATATATATATATATATATATACACACACAGAGAGAGAGAGAGAGAAAGAGAGAGAGAGAGAGAGAGAAAGAGAGTTTTAAATAACAGACTAATAAGTGAACATTTCATACACCATCTGTTTGTTGAGGTCGATTCTGCCATGGCATCTGGTAAAGGTAATACTAACAAAGCAGAAAAGTACATCCTAATATTTACGTGGCTTGTAATAAGAATCAGTAATGACTCATGAAGTGGTCATCTTACTTGATCCCATTCTATCCTTCTGGCCTATGCTTTCCTTGAAGCTGGATATTACTCAGCCAATTATTTCTTCTCTACTTGAATACCAGGCAGGGAAAAAGGGGTCTCAATAAGGCAAAGAACATGGGATTAAGTAAAGGAAGGGTTGCCATAGATGATGAACATATATAGGAAAAGACTAGAAAATGTTGGAATCTGGGTTTTAATACTTCTCAGGGAGAAATCCTGAGCTGGTGGTGTAGCTAATACTGAATTATCTCTGATTCGTCTGCTCTGCAGGCATCACAGCCATTGGGTGTTCATGGGTTGATGTTTATTAGGAAGTGGGCCATCTGCAGCCAGGAAGGTTTAAGATGACCAAGAGGGAAGAGGTGGGAGGAAAGGGGGCTGTGTGGAGCTCTGAAATGCCATTGTGGTGAGTTTCCTTTCATTGTGTATTGTTGATTCTTCTAGAGGAAGGCTCTGGACTGAGTCCCTTTCCATTTTCACTACTGCTAGGTTGACTATTAAACAACGGTTTTACACTTGGATGGCTTTTGATGAGACAACTAGGAACATCCTGGAAATATTATACTATAAAAATGTTAACATGCACACATCTGTAAATAACCGTAACACTCAAATCTTGATTGCCTGTCTAATTCTTTCCTGGAAGCTTTAGATTTAAATAGACAGTTGTTTGCTGAATTTCTTTACCTGGATGGTCCCTCAGCTTCACTCTACTCCATCCCAAGCTCCTCCCTTCCCATCTCCCCATTTGCTTCTTTTGTGTTCTTGTTCTCAGTTGGAACCTACCATTCCTCCTATATTTCAATATAATTCAGTTTTCCGCCTCTCCATCTTTCCGACTATTTATCAAGTCCAGGCTCCTCTCTTCTCTTATTTGGACCTCTGCGGTAACCTCTCAGTCAGTTTTTCTGTCTCCAGTCTTGTTCTGTGCCTCAATCCACTCTCTGCCACCAGAATAATGACAAGAAGTAAGTAATTCAGCATTTATGGGTTAATCACTCTTTTTCCAGGGCTGAGGATAAAACAGTAAACTAATCACTGTTTCTGCTCTTAGTTATTTTCTGGTGCTAAAGACCAACAAAGCCATCTACACAGGCAAATAACTAACATGTTTATAAACTGTATTGTATCAAAAGGAAAGAAGGATTTGAGAAGGAGGATAAAAGGGTAGACATCTTTGCCTATTGTAGATGAGCAAGGCTCTCCTTAATGATAGCATTTAAGCTGAGATCTAAAGGATGAGAAGGAACTAGAATGGAAAGAGATGGGGAAACAAATGTTCTAGGCAGAAAAGACAGTTTGTGTAGACTCTGAGATGTGTAAAGGCTTGGTGGGCTCAAAGAGCTAAAAACTAGGAGAGAATGATAAATGCACAGAGACACTGAGGGAGAGTGATTTAAGATGGGATCAAAGAAATGGGCAGGAATCATGTCACACAGGGCCTTGTAGGCTATAGTAAGGAGTATGTTTTTCTCCGAGTTCAATGGGAAACCACCATCGAGGAATTCTAATCACAGGAGCTTTTTAATCCAATTTACATTTCACTGTCACTCTTGTTTTGTGGAGCGTGTGTCAGAGGAGGCTGAAAGAGAAAGCATGGAGACCAGGTAGGAGGTTGTTGTAGACGTCCAGGTAAGAGATGATGGTGTAGACTAAGATGTTAGCAAGAGAGTTGGAAAAAGGTAGGCAGATTTGGAGTAACTTTTAAAGACAAAATCAATGGCATATCCCATTGGATTAAACATGGAGACAAAAGAATGGGAGGAGATTAAGGATGGCTGGTTTGAACAACTGGATGGAGGGGATCCTCCGCTGAGATGATGACCATTTTGACCCTCTGTCTCTCTTCCATTTTCAAGGACTCATGTGATTAAATTGGGCCCAGCCATACAATCCAAGCAATCTCCCCATCTCAAGGACTTTAACCTTAAACACATCTACAAAGTGCCTTTTGCCATGCAAAGTAACATATTCCCAGGTTGTGGGAATTAGGGTGTGGATGTCTTCGGAAGGCGGGCATTAATTATTCTGCCTACCACAGAGGTTGAGGGAAAGGAGAAAAGTATTCCAGAGGTGGCTGACGAGCTTTTTCAGCAGTGTGACAGCAAAGGAAAGCCATATCATGGTGCGTTGAGCACTGAAAGGAGAAATTAGGACGAAGATACGACATAGTGTGTAGGTAACTCTTTAAAGAACTGGAATTCTGACTGGAATGATTCCAGTGTGGAATGAAGTGAAACACTTTTTATGGCAGATACAAGAGAATAGTTGCTTATTAATAGGAATAAGCCACACGAGTAGCATGAGGGTGATACTGGGGAGTGTAGTCAGGGAAGAGATACCTGGAATTCTTCCTAGGATGAGCGTGGCAGGACGCAGTGGGGGCATTGGCCTTAATGGGAGGGACATGGCTATCTTCAAATAGAAGGGAAGAACATGGATGTTTTGTGACTCTGTGATGCAAGACGAGTGAGGTCCTATCTTATGCCTCCCATCTCTTCAATAAGTATGAAGCAGGATTGCCGTCCAAATCAGAAGTGTGACCGTACCAATTTATTGCTTCAAACTCTTCAATGGCTCTAGCTGCTTTCCTCTGTTTTCATTTCCTGGCACTCTCTGCGGAGGATTTCACACTGTAGTCTCACATGTTCCTTATAGCTCTCTGGGCATACCACACCTCTCTGCTTTTTTGACTTTATGTTTGCTCATTTCCTTTACTGGAATGACTTGCGTCTCCTACCTTTCTCTTTATCCTCCTGCCACACCCATCTCCAAAGCACACTGTTCCTCCAGGAATCAGCCTGTAGACGTGCTCTCACCCAGGTTGGTTAGCTGCTCAAGGCCTCTCAGAGCTCCCTGTTTATACTTCTGTTATCCCGATATAGTTATCTGTTATCTATCTGTAATCTCTACTAACTTTTGAGTTTATTGAGGGCAGAGGCATGTTTCTTTCATCTTTGTATCCACAGCACCTAGCACGGTGTCTGCACGTAGTAAAAGCTCAATAAATGTTTGCTGACCTTACCAGTATCATAGCAGGTAAATTGATTGAACATACATCAAACAATATCAAAGTAAGATAGAAAAAAATAAATCGATTTAGTGTCCGTGAACTGTTATTATGCTCTTCATTGACTTGTTATCACTTCATTTTGCCCACCCTCCTGCCAGCTCTCAGCAGGCTCAAGCATTCCAAGGATCAGCTTTGATTACGTGTCACCCTGTAGGCTGTCAAGTCCTTCAGAGAAAAGATTGTGGCTTAGTCATCTTTGTGTCACCATTACTTACTTAGCACAATGCAAAGCCTGTAGAGTGGATAAACATGTTTAAATTATTTTATAGTTGTTTCTCTAGATTGTAAAGTTGTTTCTCTGAGCTGTCGTATGGAGCAGAGCTTCCCTTCCAGAGCACGTCCTTTTCTGTGCTCTGATCAGCCTTGAGAGAAAAGTAGTCTGATACGGCCCTGATTTTGATCTCTTTATCCATTTCAGAGGCCTTGGATTGTTCTAAGTGGATCGATTCCAAGTTCTGTAAAGCTGAGTGACTTAGCATATTGTTCTTCGATTTGTTTATTTTAGAGTCAAACATATTTCACACATGCTACTGAGGCATGCTAGCTATGCAATTGGTCACTTAACAATTATGAATAAACATACCTCTTCACAACCAGCATTTGTGATGCTTTGAATGGAATATTTTGCAACTGAAAAAGAGGTTTACAAAAATCTGTTTGAGGCCTGCAGATTATATTCACAATAAAATGCTAAGGAATGAAAGCATGTTTAAAAATTGTGTATACAACACGGTCTTAATTTTATGAGAGAATTCTGTATCTATGTAAGTATTTATAGTTATAGATACATGTACAGAAATGACTGCAGTGTAGTGCACCAAAATAGTAACAGCAGTTTTGCTTTCTTGATTGGAATTTGGGTAATTTCAATTTTCTTCTTTATACCTTTAAAAAATTTTTTTCTGCTAATATATGGTGATGGAAAGAGAACTGACTCTGGGTGGTGAACACACAATGTGAGATATAGATAATGTATTACAGAATTGTACACCTGAAATCTATGTAACTTTACTAACAATTATCACCACAATAAACTTTAATTTAAAAAAAAAATTATGATAAATAGTTTTTACTTTTAAATTCAGGAAATCTGTGGTATTTGTTTTTAAGAGTGATTTATTATTACTGGCAAAAATTATTATTATTATTATTATTGGCAAAACTTTAAGAGCCACACCCAAAGAACATGCTTTTTAATACCCCCTCCTCCTCCCTACCTGGCATTATGGCTGCAGTAGATGCCTTTGAATTCTTTAATAAGCATCAGTGGTAAGATACTTTTTAAATTTAATTTTAATTTTTAATTTTGGCCAGTGATGAAGAAATAAGAAACAAGGGGTTCTAGATTTGAAATGTTTTTTAGCCAAGAGTGCTAGAGAATGGAGGTTAATGTACGTAAATGATTATTGACCTAGGCTTTGGAGATGACTTAAAATGTGGAAATAAGATCAGGGCTCAAGAGATTTCCAAGGGCTACCCGATCAGATCTGTTTAACTCCCCAACCTCAGGCAGATGTTCCAGCAGTTCCTTGGGGGGTGGGGGGGACTCTGTTTACCCTGGTATGTGTGATTACAGCAAGACTTTCTGAATGCAGCTTAATTCCCAAGACCAAAATAGTCCAGTGAGTCACTTGGATATATTCTGAATCAAAGATTTAAAAACCAAAGCATGCCAAAGGTCCTAATGCCTTACTTAGCTCAGAGTAAACGTCAGTTAATTTTGATTTCAAGGCTACCAAAAGGCTCGTTGCTCAAGATAGCCAGGTAATGTTAGAGTGAAGAGAGATGGCACCTTATTGGCAAGGACTACATGGTATATGGTGTGTTGTGGTATGTTGTGGCGTCCTATTTTATTTTCATTATTTTTTCATATTCTCTGTGGTGCTTCACACAATGTAAGGCACATGCTATGCACAGTGTTGGTGAATGACAGAGGCCAGAGCGAGGAGAGGATTAGACAGTACTGACTGAGCAGGGTGCCATCCATCTGGCTTGCTGGGACCGCCCCTCTTCATACCTCTTGTCTCGGTTTAATGAGGATCGGTGTCCTCTTTTACTCTCAGAAGCGTCCCATGTGGGATGGTCATTTTATGGGGTCACCCTGTGACCGAGGTGGCTGAGTACCATTTAGATTCCGTGATTTCATCTCTGTCTGCACAGCAGTTGTCTGCCTGGCAAAAATGTAAGAGTCACACCCAAGGAAGGGCACATGCTTGTTAATGCCCCATTCCCCTCCCTATCCAGCGTAATGCCTGCAGTAGATGCCTTTGTATTCAGCCTTTTGAGACAAATAAATAGCACTGTTGAAGGCGCCCTAGCAGATGAAAGCTCTGGACACGTTGATCTCTATTACCACAGCTGTCCCAGATGGTGGTAATATTTCTGGGACTCTGAAGTCAGCATTTGGGCCAATGGGATAAAATCCTGAGAACACATTGAAACTGACAAACTGCCTTGACGTTTGCTCTTTGGCTTCTAAGCCATAGATTTTCTTCTTTATGACAGTTTGCACTTCTGTTGCCTTTATTCCTTCAGGGACTCCCGCTTGATCCCCTTTTCTTTGGAAGAATGAGAGTTTAAAGGCAGCCTGTCTAATTCTCCGAGGATTTAGTGCCCCTTAATTGCCCTAGAAGTCTGAAAAGTCGGTTTCTAGGAACGAGCTCAAGGAGGACTCCAAGAGAGACAGACGTTTGTATTTCACAAAGGCCAAGCAGCTTTCTGATTCCTACCCTGGGAGCAGCAGTGTGATAAATGAGACTGGGGAAATGCTTGCGTTTTCTGAACTGGGGTTTAAGTTCCTAGAAACCTCTCGTGCTCTGTAAATTGAAGAGTTAGTTAGAACTGTGCTCGTTTAAAATGAAAATGGTGCTAACCTTTTCCTGGGTTCCTGAGCCCTCTGAGAAAGGATGATTACTGGGGATCCTCTCCCCAGAAAATGGTGCATGTACACACACACAAAACATTTTACATGTCATTTCAGAGGATTTATGTTGCTCAGTCTACTCTGTGGATTGTAGATGAATGTAGCAGATACAGCTGGTTGCCTCCCTGATTGGCATGCTTCGCACCCCCTTTCCTTCCTATGAGAAACCCTATTCTCTTCGGGTATCTCATCCTCCTCCATGTGACCGTGTACCCGGGGGGAGGCCCTGACCCCAGCCCTAGGGATGGAGGTGGTGGCAGGAGGACTGGTCTAAGCCAATCGTGATGGCCTTTGGCAGAGATCGGTTCTGGCATTGATTGATAAATGATACTTTGCTGTCAAATAAGACAGGAATGTAGTTCTGCTGGGAGCTTTGGGGCAAAATTTCATCCCTCTTAAAATGAATGAGGTCCATATAGTAGTTTGGAGAAAACAGTCTTTGATACTCTCTCTGATATGTTATAGGATTGAGCAAATGAGAGAAGGCACAAAGACCCCTGTGGGGATGGATTGAAATTGGCCCTATTGGTGTGAATTCATGATTTCCAAAATATGCACATGGATGTATATATGTATTTTCATGTGTAGATGTATGCATATGTGTGTTTTTAATGTATTGGTGTATGTATATTTGTATGTGTATGTATATGTATGTATAAATATGTACTTCCTACCTCTGATTGGTGAATGGGCCAAGAAGTGATTCTCCAGTAA